>NW_027507764.1:58469198-58588666 GCF_037356315.1 Lithobates pipiens | reverse complement strand
GTCAGACGTGCATCATCGGGAACAGCTGGTAACTGTGGAAAGAGAAGAGAGCTGGCAATTAGCCGACAGTTGAGCGGCCAGCCCAGAGGGGGAAGGGCTAAGCCAGCCCTGACAGTACCCCCCCCCCATGACCCCTCTCCCTCGGAGGGCCACCGGGTTTGAGGGGAAACCATCTATGGAACTCGCGGAGGAGGACAGGGGCATGTACGTCAGAGGATGAAACCCAGGAGCGTTCCTCCGGACCGTACCCCTTCCAATGCACCAGGTACTGAATGCGCCCACGGGACCTACGGGAGTCAACAATGGATTGTACCTCATACTCCTCATGGAGTACATGGCACCGAGGTGGTAAATCGGTTACAGACCAACGGTTTCAATAAGGAGACGTGATACACATTTGATATGCGCATACTAGGAGGAAGGTCCAACGTGTAAGCTACTGGGTTAATCCTGCGAAGGATACGGAAAGGCCCAATAAACCGAGGTGCAAACTTCAGTGAGGGAACACGAAGCCAGAGGTTGCGAGATGACAGCCAGACCCTGTCCCCAACCTGATAGGAAGGCACAGGCAGGCGTCTGCGGTCAGCATGGAGTCTGTACCTATCATTAGCATGCTGCAAAGCCTCCTGGACTTGTACCCAAGTGGAACAAACGAGTCAGGCAACATGGAAGGTTGGAAACCATAATTTGCCATAAATAGAGACAATCGGGAGGCAGAATTCAAGGCACTGTTGTGAGCAAACTCTGCCCAAGGTAATAGGTCAGACCAGTTGTTATGATAGTCAGAAATAGAGCAATGTAGGAATTGCTCCAAGGACTGATTGGCTCGTTCTGCAGCCCCATTAGACTGCGGGTGATACGCAGAAGAGAACGCAAGCTGGATTCCCAACTGTGCACAAAGGGCTCGCCAGAACCGGGAGACAAACTGACTTCCCCTGTCTGAGACAATCACCTTGGGTAGCCCATGTAAGCGAAAGATCTACCGAGCAAAAATGGAAGCCAGTTCCTTAGAGGTGGGCAACTTCTTAAGTGGAATACAATGACACATCTTTGAGAACCAGTCAACCACCATAAGGATAACAGTGTTGCCTTGGGAGTTGGGTAATTCCACAATGAAATCCATAGACAGGTGAGTCCAGGGCCTCTCTCCATTAGGTATGGGTTGTAGGAGGCCCACTGGAAGGTGTCGTGGAGTCTTACTCTGAGCACACACGGGACAGGCAGCTACGAAAGCAGTAACATCAGCCCGCAGACTAGGCCACCAGAATTGTTGGGAGATGGCCCAAATGAGTTGATTCTTCCCAGGATGGCCAGCTGCCTTGGGAGAATGATAAGTCTGGAGCACTGCAGTACGGAGACTCTCTGGGACAAAGCAGACATCACAAGGTTTATCAGGGGGAGCATGGACCTGAGCAGCAAGAATTTTGTAAAACTGGTGCGAACTGTAGCCAAGATACGATCAGGAGGAATCATAGGAACCGGTACCGACTCCGACTTGGAAGTGGAGGAAAAATTGTCATGACAAGGCATCAGCCCTTACTTTCTTAGTACCAGGTAAGAATGAGACAATGTAATTAAAGCTAAAGCCAATTAAAGCTGAGAGAGAGTCGCTTAGCCTCAGACAAGAATGTAAGATTCTTATGGTCAGTAAGAATAAGAACAGGCACAGTGGTACCTTCAAGGAGATGTCTCCATTTTTTCAGGGCTAAAATGATCGCCAACAGCTCTCTGTCACCAATCTCATAATTGCACTCAGAAAGTGACAATTTCTTGGAAAAGTAGCCACACGGATGCATAGCGGTCTCAGAGTTAGGACGTTGAGACAGAAGGCGCCAACTCCAGTCTCAGAAGCATCAACTTCTAGGATAAAAGGCAACGTAGGATCAGGATGTGCCAACACAGGAGCAGAAACAAAGGCAGCCTTGAGAGTCTCAAAGGCCTTAATGGACTCCGGGGACCAACTCTGTGGGTTACCGTCCTTTCTGGTCATATCAGTCAGAGGCTTGACCAAAGACGAGAAGTTACGAATAAACTTCCGATAGTAGTTGGTAAAGCCCAGGAAACGCTGCAGAGGACATAAACCCATGGGTCGAGGCCACTGTAGGACTGGCGAATGTTTCTCTGGGTCCATCTAAAAACCAGCAGTGGAAATGACATAGCCCAGGAATGTCACCTGTTCACGATGGAACTCGCAATTCTCCAGTTTACAATAGAGATTGTTCTCTCTTCGTTTCTGAAGTACACGATAGACATCTGTGTGGTGGCTCTCCAGGGACTTGGAAAAAATGAGGATATCATCGAGATAAACCACCACACACAATATTGAAACAAATCTCGGAGGACATCGTTAATAAATTCCTGGAACACTGCCAGGGTGTTACAAAGCCCAAAAGGCATTACCAGGTATTCATAATGGTCTGTTCTGGTATTAAACGCAGTTTTCCACTCGTCGCCCTCCTTAATGCGCATGAGATTGTATGCCCCTCTCAGGTCAAGCTTCGTGAAAACCGTTGCTCCCTTAAGGCGGTCAAATAACTCAGTGGAATCAATGGAATCGGGTAGGCATTCTTAATCGTGACACGATTGAGACCCCTATAATCTATACAAGGTCTCAGTTCACCGCTCTTCTTTTTCACAAAGAAGAAACCAGCACCAGCAGGAGACGAGGATTTGCGGATGAAACCTCGAGAAAGTGCGTCAGCAACATACTCCTCCATGGCTTTACCCTCCAAGACCGACAAAGGGTAAACCCGGCCACGAGGAGGTATGGCACCAGGTTGAAGGTCAATTGCCCAATCATAAGGCCGGTGTGAAGGCAAACTACCGGCTTGACATTTATCAAAGACATCGCCAAAATCACGGTACTCCTGTGGCAGGGAGGGGGGTGAAGCAGTGCACAGGACATTGGATACCTTAAGGAAGCATGTCTCACTGCATTGCGGTGACCAGGAGAGAACCTCAGCACGGAGCCAATAAAAAGAGGGGTTGTGCCTCTGTAACCAAGGATAACCAATAACCAGCGGAAATCTGGGTGAAGAAATAACTTGGAATTGGATGATCTCATGGTGAAGAGCCCCTACGACCATGGACAACGGAACCGTCTCATGAGTCACATGGGCAGGCTGTAAAGGTCTCCCGTCAAGAGCCTCAATGGCAAGTGGAGTGTCACGTAGCTGCAGCGGAATCGAGTGCTGCAAAACAAATGCAGCATCAATGAACAGGCCTGCAGCCCCAGAGTCGATTAGAGCCTGTATCTCGATGGACGAATCAGCCCAAGAAAGGGTGACCAAAACCAGGGGCTTATCCTTCTAGATAACTGGGGACGACAAAACAACGCCACCTAAGGTCTGTCCATGACAGGACCTCAAGGTTCGGGCGTTCCCTGGACGGGTAGGACAATACTTCAAAAAGTGATCTGCCTGGCCACAATAAAGGCACAATCTCTCCCTCCTGCTAAAGGCTCTCTCATCCGCAGAGAGACGTGTGAAGCCCAGGTGCATGGGTTCATCTTCACTGACCAACTCTGTACCAGGAGGCATGGGAGGTGAGGGAGGCATGGGTGGGTCTACAAAGCTCAGAGGCAAACGTACAGGAGGCTTCCGCAAGCGCTCCTTAAGAGAAAGTCTTTCTCTGAGTCTGGAGTCAATGAGGATGGCAAACGAGATCAAGCTCTCCAGCTCAGTGGGTATATCTCGGGCTGCTATCTCATCCTTGATAGAATACGAGAGACCATGAGAAAAAGCCACAAGGGCCTCATTGTTCCAAGTAACCTCTGCCGCCAGAGTACGGAATTCAATGGTATAGTCGGCAATAGTTCTCGTACTCTGTTTGATGGACATAAGGCACTTGGAAGCAGAAGCTGACCGTGCGGGTGTCAGGAACCATGAATCAGACAGAGACAGAAGTACAATCAAATCACACTTGTTTATTAATAAAAATAAAAAGGGCAAATAGGAAAAAGCGTAGTCAAGCAAGCCAGAGTCCAATAGCCAGATCGGGTAGTCAGCCAGTCCAAAGTTCATTAACCAGATCGGGTAATCAGCCAGGCCTGAAGTCAGGGATCCAAGGAGAGCAACTGCAAGCAGGATAAGAAGCCAGGAGGGATATCAGCAAGCCAGTCTTGAAACAAACAGCAGGAGATGGTTCCTGGTGATGTGACCAAACGTGAAGGCAAATGAGAAATGAGCTGGAAAGCTTTAAATAGGCAGGTCAGACGAGCATCATCGGGAACAGCTGGTAACTGTGGAAAGAGAAGAGAGCTGGCAATTAGCTGACAGCTGAGTGGCCAGCCCAGAGGAGGAAGGGCTAAGCCAGCCCTGGCACAGACTTCTACTTGAAGACTGGGAGTGGAGACAGTTAAAATGCACCGCACTTGCGCTCAGAGCAATGCTACAGGACCCTGCAGAGGAAAACAGCCTGGATCTCCCTCAGACACAGAGGGAGTAGTAGCAGATCTCCAGCTTGGCACTAGGGACAGAAGGAAGTCCTTTGCACCTTCTCCTACCTCCTCTCCAAGCAACAAAGCACCCGTGAGTAAAAATAAAAATGCACTTGGCATCAGATACAAGATATGTTAGGGAGAAGGGAGACAGATACTCTCGACACTCTGCCCACCACTGACAACCCTATTTCAGAGCATTTATTAAAACACATGCTGCTTTCCCTAAAGAAAGCAATCTTAAGTCGATGATATTGGAGAGCGTACTGCCAAAATTTAAAACCAAATGTCAGAATACACTAAAGCCTTCAATGAGCTTGTGGACACACAATCTGATCAGGCTAATGAAACCCAGCTGTGTGAAGATAAGATTGCTGACCTCAAATATAGGTCTAGGACAAATGTTATAGAATCCAGAGGAATTCCATAGTCAATTACTAACTCAGAATTGATTCCCTACCTCCACACAACTGTTCAATACACATCTTTCAACCCAAAATACACATTTCATCATAGACCGGGCTCCAGAATCCAGAGTCCAAACATCTTCCAACCTCAGTACTCAGGGATGTGTACATAGATATTTTTCATATTAAAGAGCACTTAATGTCAACTGCTAGCTCTCTGGATTTGCACCAACATCCGTATGTGCATTTATCCCTATTCATGCATTTCTTTGCACATACTGCTCAGCAGAGAAAGGGGTGTTCCAACCAAATTTTTCATCAACATTTCAAAATAAAATAATCTCTGTACTTACTCTGAAGGGTGGCATGAAACAACTACATAATTGGGGCCTCATACCCACATCTTTCACCCAAGATATGAGCAGCAACCCACACAGAAGATTCTCTGATGGCTGGACACGTTATGCGCATTTAACAACTGTATATCTTGTTATGGGCTGTTTACTTGTTACTGCCACTAGGTGGCACATGTGCGCTTACTCTCAGCTAGATCCTTCACCAGGAATGACACATGCTTCCTCCTATGTCTGCTCCTCAGTATTGTTTGTTGTTTATGATAATTTTTTGCTGTACCATTTCATGGCTTTGGTTACCGTTAAGTGTTGTTTGCACAGTCTGGTATGACTTGGCTTGTTATGAATGTTTCACTTCTATAGAGCATTATTTTCCTCTAAAGAATACAGACTGTGATGACACTGTGTTGAATACAATTTGCCTACCTTTAACTCTCTACATAAGATGGGAAGGTTCCCCCAAAAGCGTTTTTTTAGCAGCAAAGTACGTAAATATGACACAAAAATTCAAAGAAAGGTATTGAATTTAATAAAAAAATTATATTTATTAGTGTACAATATACCATGAAAGTCAAAATATGAGCTTGTCACTTTTTAACTTGCATGCTATATTGTACGCTAATAAATATACATTTTTATTAACCACTTCAGCCCCGGACCATTTTGCTGGCAAAAGACCAGACCACTTTTTGCGATTCGGCACTACGTCGTTTTAACTAACAATTGTGCGGTCGTGCGACGTGGCTCCCAAACAAAATTGACGTACTTTTTTTCCTACAAATAGAGCTTTCTTTTGGTGGTATATGATCACCTCTGTGTTTTTTATTTTTTGTGCTAGAAACAAAAATAGAGCGACAATTTTGAAAAAAACACATTATTTTTTACTTTTTGTTATAATAAATATCCCCCAAAAATATATAAAAAAAACATTTTTTTCCCTCAGTTTAGGCCGTTACGTATTCTTCTACATATTTTTGGTAAAAAAATCCACAATAAGCGATTATTGATTGGTTTGCGCAAAAGTTATAGCGTTTACAAAATAGGGGATATTTTTACAGCATTTTTATTAATCATTTTTTTTTACTAGTAATGGCGGCGATCAGCGATTTTTATTGTGACTGTGACAAAATAGGGGATAGTTTTATGGCATTTTTATAAATATTTTTATTTTTTAAATGGCAGCGATCATTGATTTTTATCATGACTCCGACATTATGGCGGACACATCAGACATTTTTTACACATTTTTTAGACCATTGTCATTTATACAGCAATCACTGCTATATAAATGCAGTGATTCCTGTGTAAATGACACTGGCAGTGAAGGGGTTAACCAGTGGGTGACAGTGTAGGGGTTAAGTGTTCCTAGGGGTGTGTTACTAACTATTTGAGGGCTGGGCTTTCATTTAGTGAACACTGATCTCTGCTCCAATCACATGGAGCAGAGATCAGCGTCACTTGTTGCTATGCAGAACGGAGAGATGCTGTTTACAACGGAATCTCTCCGTTCAGCCACCCCGTGAGACGATCGCGGGTATGCCCGACCGGACTCACGGGGGTCCCGACCAGCACGTGAGTGCGCCGCTGGCAGGGCGGCATTAAAGATTGGACGTACCTGTACGCCAATATGCCTGCCCATGCCATTCTGCCGACGTACATCGGCATGCGCTGGTCGGGAACTGGTTAAATCCAATACCTTTCTTTGAATTTTTTTTTTGACATTTACGTACTTTGTTGCTAAAAAAAACCCTTTTTGGGGAACCTTCCCATATTATATAATCCGGGCTGTGCAGCAACCTTATCTCTCTGTATATGTATCGTTCCTATGCTTAGCTCTCTACATTTTCACTATAATGATTAAGATCACCTCTATTAATGTCAAGGTCCTTAAGAGTCTTTATAAAAGAGCCTTACTTTGAAAGGAAGCCACGCGTCAGAGATGTGACATCTTATCTGTCGGGGAAAGGTGTTTTCAGAATTTAAGACCCCCAAAATGTCACAATTTTTCCCATTACTTTTTCGCTAATGCAAATAAGAAGCAAAAAAGGTTTTAAGATAGCCATACCTAATACACTGTCATTCCAGCTTCTTAGCTTAGAAACAGATCCTAACTGGAGATTTATTATCCTCTCTGCTTCTGTTGAAAACAGTATCTTGACTCTTGTCAATGTATATGCCCCTAATCAAACCACAACAAATTCTATACCACTTTAATGCATAAGCTACAGCCATACACATCAAAAAAAGCTGATACTCTTTGGTAAATTGTATGATGCAGATCAGTGTTTCTCAACTCCAGTCCTCAAGGCTCCCCAACAGGTCATGTTTTCAGGATTTCCTTCAGATGAAACGGTTGTGGTAATTACTAAGGCAGTAAAACTGATCAAATCACCTGTGCAAAATAATGGAGAGCCTGAGAACACGACCTGTTGGGGCGCCTTCAGGATTGGAGTCGAGAAACACTGATTTAGATAACATTACCTTAGACTCCTCTAGCCCATTTTGAAAATGCTCCCTTGTCCTCTCCTTTTTTCTTAATTTGGAATATTTGTTTGATGTCTGTTTCCATGACTCTGAAAAAGATTATACTTTTTTATTCCAATACCCTGAGGAGCTAGTTGAGAATTGACCTGTTGCTTGTAGATAAATACTGTACACCCTCCAATCAATTGGCAACAGTCAAATTGAAGCCATCGTGTTGTCAGACCACGCTCTAGTCTCTATTGAACTAGCCACTGAATTAACACCTTAACCAAGTGCATAATGGAGATTAAATGCATCCCTTCTCAGTAATCCTGCAGACAAGAAACAGATCAATTCATGAAATTAACTCCTTTTTTCAGTCCTATGCTGGTACAATACGAAAAATTATACAATTGTTTGGAATGCCCACAAAGCCTATATTAGTGGCTTGTTAATAAAATGGTGCTGGATAGCTTGACTGTACCATTCTCTGAAGTGAAAGTTAAGAAAATTATCCAGGGTCTACCACTACACATAGCACCAGACCCAATGGTTTTAGCAATGAATACTATAAAACCTTTCAAAGCTCCCTAGTGAGCCATTTAAACAAAATCTTCAACCAAATTGCAGATCTCTAGAAAATCCCCTTTAATCATCATTATTCCCAAACCAGGGAAACCAGCAGACGACCCAGCTAACTATTGTCCCATCTCTCTTTTGAACTCAGATACTAAAATATATGCTAAGTTTTTATCTAGTAGGTTAGCCTCTCTAGTCCCATTCTTATCCACATAGACCAAATGGGCTTTGTGGCTGTCTGTCAGGTGTCTGATGGCACCAGGAGATTTATAGATTTCATTCAGTGGTCTGAAAACCAAAGAGAACCTTCTCTGCTTCTATCTTTGGATTAGTAGCAAAACTTCAAGGGTTGCACTTGTGACCGGGCCCTGGAGTTCCGCCACTGTGCCGCTATTGTGGGGGGCCCCATCCACCTCAAAAGCCCAGACTGTGGCTCCACAGAGACTGCAGGGCTCCTACCTGCTTGTGTCTCCCTCACAGCCCAGAGCCAGCTCTGGCAGTTCTCCCCTCCCCCTCACATGAACAAGAGAGGAGAGAGAAAGCTGATCAGCTTCTCCACCTTCCCGCCCTCTCCTCTCGCCAATGCTCCCTGGCAGTGCTATGCCTCAGAGAGGGGGAAGTGTGAGTGGGAAGTTTTAAGTCCAGCTGCCAGACAAGGAAAGATGCAGTCTGATGTAAAGGGGGGGTTTGATGAGCAGAGTCCCCCTTAAATCAGACTTCATCTTTAGGCTGGGTTCGCACCATCACTGCATCTGTCACACAACAGGGTCCGGTGCGGGCTGGTTCACCATTTCAGGTCCGATTTCAGCCCAAATTTTGGGCTGAATTCGGACCTGAAATGGACAAAGGCACACGTTTTTTGTGCAAAACGCACCAGATTTGCTGCAGAGATATGTGAACTGGCTCCATAGAGAGCCAGTCACATTCTCCTGCTATACAAATTGGATACGGGAAAACCCTCATCCAATTCACATAGGTGTGAACACAGCCCTACACCAGAGTGAACAGTATTCCCCCTTACATCAAAGCCCCCTAAATCAGGGCTCCCCTTTACATTCCAGAGTCCACAGAGATCCCCAATACAGTATAAGTGGAAATTCTGTGGACTCTGTTTTAAGAGGGGCTCTGCGGACTCTGATATAAGGGTCGTTCTGCAGACTGTGATATGAAGGGTGCTCTGTGGACTCTGATGTAAGGGGCACTCTGCTGACTCTGATGTAAGGGGGCTCTGCATCTATCCTGGTGCAAGTTAAACACTGGTGGAATCCTTCAACTGATACCTCATGGAAACAGACTGAAATACACGTGCTAGGGGCTAACTCCAAACTGCTACTAAATGCCTTCCTATTACAACGGAGACCTTGCACCTCATTTATGGGTACTTTGACAGCCACCTGTTGTGTCTGGAATAAAGCTTGGATGGTATACCACATTGAATACTATCATGTCTACACCTCCTTTCCCTCCAACATCTCTGAATATGGAACTCACAGTGATTTCTAAGATCATTTCAAGAAGTATCGTAGATCTCTTTAGAAATTCCCACTTAAATCCTTATCTTACCTTAAAGCGGGGTTCCACCCTAAAGTGGAATTTTCGCTCATCGGAAACCCTCCCCCCCTCCGGTGTCACATTTGGCACCTTTCAAGGGGGAGGGGGTGCAGATACCTGTCTAAGACAGATATTTGCACCCACTTCCGGGCATAGACTCCCACGGGAGTCTATGCCATTTCCTGTCCCGCCTCCGCTGTCTGCTGGGACACACACGGGTCCCAGAGACAGCACGGGCCATTCCTAGTGCGCTGTGCGACTCGCGCATGCACAGTAGGGAAACCGGGAAGTGAAGCCACAACGCTTCACTTCCTGATTCCCTTACCTAGAATGGCGGCGGCGATCGATCGGTCTCGGTTGCCGACATTGCTGGACCCTGGGACAGGTGAGTGTCTATTTATTAAAAGTCAGCAGCTGTAGCATTTTTTGTAGGTGGAATCCCTCTTTAATGCTTTCAAAACGCCCATCAGGACCCTTGGGGGTAAGACAGTGCTATATTAAGATACCTCCAAACTCAACTCAACTCTCAATTCAAATTCTCTTCAACACTTATCACTCAACCGCTTGCCAACCGCCTCACGCCGATATACATTGGCAGAAGGGCTCGTACAGGCAGAATCATGTACCTGTACGTTGCCCTTTAAGAGGCGGCCAGCAGGCACATGCGCACCTACGGCAAACTCCGTGAGTCGGGTTGTGGGTCCCATTGACTCGATCGCCGTGGGGATACCCGCGATCACCTCACAGGGAGGAGGAACGGGGAGATGCTAATGTAAACAAGCATTTCTCCGTTCTACCTAGTGACGGTGTCACTGATCTCTGCTCCCTGTGATCGGAGCAGAGATCAGTGATGTGTCCTACACAGCCACGCCCCCCCCCCCCCACAGTTAGAAACACGTCCCTAGGACACACTTAACCCCTACACTGCCACCTAGTGGTTAACCCCTTCACTGTCAGTGTAATTTACACAGGAATCAGTGCATTTGTATAGCACTGATTGCTGTATAAATGACAATGGTCCCAAAAATGTGTCAAAAATGTCTGATGTGTCCACATAATGTCGGAGTCACGATAAAAATCACTGATCGCCGACATTTAAAAAAAATAAAAATATTTATAAAAATGCCATAAAACGGTCCCCTATTTTGTAAACGCTATAACTTTTGCGCAAACCAATCAATAATTGCTTATAGCAATTTTTTTACCAAAAATATGTAGAAGAATACGTATCAGCCTAAACTGAGGAAAAAAAACATTTTTATATCTTTTTGGGGGATATTTATTACAGCAAAAAGTAAAAAATAATGATTTTTTCAAAATTGTCGCTCTTTTTTCGTTTATAGCGCAAAAAATAAAAAACACAGGGGTGATCAAATACCACCAAAAGAAAGCTCTGTTTGTGAGAAAAAAAAAAAGGACATCAATTTTGTTCGGGAGCCACGTCACACGACTGCGCAATTGTCATTTAAAGTGACGCAGTGCCGAATTACAAAAAGTGCTCTGGTCAGGAAAGGGGGAAATTCTTCCGGGGCTGAAGTGGTTAAGACCTAAAGACTTTTACAAATACCTTTGGCTTAAACATGTGATTGCTTCGGTACAATGCAGTGAGAATGGGCAGGCACTTCCGCCTAAAGCTATCGGATCTCAGTCTAATATGCATTACTTCACAGCAACATAATCTACCTGCAATGGAATTTTGGGAAAGGGAATTAAACATCATCGTATCCATAGGGAAAAGGAATGCCACAACCAGAAAACCTCTCCAAGTCACAAAATGCCTAAATGCTACTACATGTCTGGGTGATATTGCACAAACCTGGTTACCTTTTGGTCTGATGTTTTTAATTTCCTATCCTCTGTCACCCTTATTTCCTGTGCTTCACACCCTAAATTAGCCTTGCTAGGAGTGGGTATAGAAATATGGCTAACTCATTTTCAATCATTTATAACATTCTTTATTTGAAGCTAGATTCGCAATTGCGGGAATGGGGAGAAATGTATAAATCCTCCCTATCTCCTCAGTTGTCCAAACACTCGACATCCACGTCCTGTATGAATACTTATTTGCCAAAGTACATTTGAAACAAAACACCTTCTTCTAACAGTGGGATCCCTTGTGGCAAGACTGCAGGTGCACCATCCTTAAGGCCCCTACACGTGATCAGAAAATCATGAAAAATACCACTTTCAAAGCAATCGTACGATAATCTGATCGTTAGTACACAGCTTTCAAGAGCCGATTACGAAAATTCATGCAAAATTATCCAATGGGACAAGCTCGAAAATGTTTCTTGTACGATACCAGAATTTTTGTTTAATCAGTACAGTTTTTGTCTGAAAGTACAATACAAATACAATACAACACATCACTTCCAAGTATTTATTCTGTCATATGAGAATTTTCATAACTTTGATAACTTCTTCATTTTTGATATGAAGACTAGCATGCAAAAAAAAAAATACCCTAAAAAAAACAGACGATCATTCTCATCGTGTGCACCCAGCATTACTTAGACCAGCCTTTCTCAACCTTTTTAACACAGAGGAACCCTTGAAATAGTTCTCCAGTCTCGGGGAACCCCTGCTGAAAATTAGAAATCTACAACTCATGATACATTAGTGAGATGGTCAGTGACAAAAATGGTCCTTAAACTTGTGGTCATTGGGAAGAATTACCTCCTTACAGATAGCTAAAAAGATCAATGGTGTCAGTGGGAACTTATCCAATGCCCCAATGCTGAAGGAATCTCTAGCAACCTCTGGAAGAACCCTAGGGTTCCACGGAACCCTGGTTGAGAATCACTGACTTAGACCATAGAGTCTTTTACCACTCAATAGAACTATTCTACCTGGTCCATTATGCATACACTCACAGTTGCAGACCATTCTGGTTGACATTACCTTCTACTGCAGCATCCCAGGAAATATGGAACCTTATTTGTGTTATTAGCCATTAGTCCATGCAAACTGGAGCAGCAACAGATGAACTTTATGTCCCCAAGCTGTGGTACTATGGGAGGATGCATTTTCTGTCAGACCAGGCTGATGTCAGGGAATCCCTTTCTACCCTTCCTTCCATGTGTCCTTCTACACTTCATTCCACCCCTGCTGAGTCTTCCGACACCCAACCTGGGCCTTCCAGACAGGAAGAACTGGAGGAGCCCAGCTTGAGCCAGGTATAGTATTGTTCTACATATTTTGGGAGTAAAAATGAATGATGTTAATTAGATTTTTGCTCACTAATTGCTGATTTTACAAAGTGTTTCACATATCAATAGACAGTAGTGGCCAAAACTTCTGGGCCAAGAATGAAAAATGCTGGTCTCAGAATGATAGTCTTTTCTATTTGTTTACAATTTGCAACAGTATTGAGCTGAAAATTGTGTGTGTGCTTGATGAACCAAAAACTAAAACTATGTCCCTTTTTCATACACAGGAAGACCTCTGCCAGGAGGAGGGTGTGAAATTCAGCAGCCAGGAGGTGGCTGTGGAAAGTGGCAGCCAGGAGGAGGCAGGGGTAAGTGGCAGCCAAGAGGTGGGCAGGCGTAGGAGCCTGACTCAGTCACAGGTCCCTCCCCTCCGCCTTCCACCCAAAAGGGCCAGAAAGGGGGGGAATGTGGAGGAGTCGGCTCTGAAGCTCATTGGGGAGGCTTCAGCGGCCCTCAAAGCCACCCACACATTTCAAGAGGCCTTTGCCGCCTTGGCTGCCTGCAAACTCCAGAAAATGGAAGAGGTACAACACCCCTCAACAAGGGGTTGTTGGGCCAAATCACACAAACAACACACTTGTGTAATTTGGACCATGCTCCTCCTCCTCCCTCTGCCATACCTCCAGCACCACAGCCACAGCCTGGAAGGAAGCATGGAAGGAAGACCAGAGAGTGATGGCCTGGGTTCAGTCTGGTCTGACAGAAGATGCAGCCTCTTGTAGGACCACAGCCTGGGAACATAGATGTCATCTGCTGCTGTTCCGGGTTTCTTGGACTTCAGGACCAGACTGCTCTCCCTCAAATATGTACTCCTCAGGCCACCAGTTTTTCCTTTAAATAGTTGATGTGTGCCCTGGGGGCCAAAGGCTTCACTAATCTCCCCAGTTTCTCCAGCGCTGCCTCCCTCTTTATTTGTTACTGACACCTAAATAAAGTTTTTTTTTGGTTCAAGAAATGCTTGCCTATGTGTTTTACTTCAAAAAGGACAGTTTATTTGTGAGTAGGCAGGTACATTTCAAAAATACAAAGTCAAATTAATAACAAGGGGCACAAACACCAAACAGCCTCCTCTAGATTAAAAAAGAAAGCAATAAAATAAAAAGATAATAATGGTGTTGTGGTAAGTTGACACACAAAACACACCAAAAAAATTCCGAAGATGAGCAAACTGTCAAAAAAGGAGATCTTGATTTAAAAAACCAACCACAAAATTTAAAAACAAAAAAATGATTGGGGAGATGTGACAAATTAAAATATTGTATTCATGAAATGAGGAAAAAGAATAAAGAAATAATTTTTGGAGAAGTGTGTGTGAATATGAGCAGCAAAACAACTTCATTCTTGTAGCATTGTAAAGAAAAAGAGAATGCGCTGCATTAAAGAATTTTTAACATTGCAGCGTGACGAATGTGCTAGATCGATTACGAGCGGTAATTTTACCTGACCGAGCGCTTCCGTCTCAGAATTTATTCTGAGCATGCGTGGCAGCTTGTCCATCGGACTAGGCTACACACGATCGGAACAGACGCGCATCGGATCATGTTGTCGGAAAATTTTATAGCCAAGCTCTCAAACTTTGCCCGTTGGTTAGTCCGACGGAAGCAGTCCGATGGAGCCCACACACTGTCGGATTATCCGAAAACACGGTCCGATCAGACATTTTCCATCAGATTTTCAGACCATGTGTACAAGGGCTAAGAGTTAATATGGGAAAAACGTGTCTCCTCTCCACTGATTCTTTATCACCAATCCTTGTTTCACAAAAAAACCCACATTTTCAAAATACGTTTGTCATTGGACAAATTGAAGAGGTGCACAGACAGCAAAAAAATGTTACAGGGGTGATAACCCTTCCCTATGTTTTCCAAAAAGCTTAAAAATAGATTTTTTTGACTGGAACTACACTTTAAAAATCTACCAGTTCAAAATTAAAAACAGATTCTACTTAACAACAAACCTACAGTCCCTGTCTTGTTTGCACTGCCTGCATACTGCTGTTCAAAGTATATAGGGCCTGGGGGCCCCACGCCTTTCCTTTTTTTAATTTGGGTGCGGGGTTCCCCTTAATATCCATACAAGACCCAAAGGGCCTGGTAATGGACTATTTGTCTCACTGATTTTCATCCATATTGCTGGGACCAGACATTACATTAAAGCCACAAGCAGTTTTAAATGACTTTTATTCCTTTAAAAATGTAATTTTGTGCAGGGACTGTTCTAAGCATGGGAAACGCGTGCCACCTTACAGGCATACTATAGATACCCCCCAGGTACGATATTTAAAGGAATATTTCACTTTTTTTTTCACTTTAAGCATCATTAAAATCACTTCTCTGGAGAAAAAACTTTTTTTTGCATTGATACACGTCCCCTGGGGCAGGACCCGGGTCCCCAAACACTTTTTAGGACAATAACTTGCATATTAGCCTTTAAAATTAGCACTTTTGATTTCGAACATTGGAGTCCCATAGACTTTAACGGGGCTCTGAAGTTTGCATGAATTTTCGGTCCATTCGCAAGTTCTGGTGCAAACCGAACAGGGGGGTGTTTGGCTCATCCCTATTCCTCAGTAGAAAAATTGTTTTCGTTTCCTCCACAACCACCATGAACAAGCTGAAGGTAGAAGTCAATTGGCTATCATGGACAACTGTACCAGATTCTGAGTGCTCCAGTTTTAGTAAATCTCCCCCATAGTGCTCTCTGCAATTAAAAAACACCACAATTTATTTTGATTTAAAATACACTCACATTTGGATAAACAAAAACAATATATTTTCCTCTTAAAGGATGCCCAAGAAGCTGCTATTTTTTGCAGATGCTGACAAGCAGACATGATCCTTCATCATGCAACAGACTCCTCAAGGTAGTGCTGAGAGCCTACAATTAAGTCTCCAGGTCCCACCATGTGTGTTGCGTCATCAAAAACCTAACCTGGGGTCAGAGGCATCTACCTTGAGGAGGATGTCGTCTATGCCCAGCGGAATCCTTCGCTAGTTCTATGGGCGCGATATATATACGACATCCTCCTCCTATGGAATGGCACTCCACAGTCTCTGAAATAATTTTTTGATTTTCTAAATCTTAATGATAGGGGTATAGTACTGTCATACGAAATGAGCACCACAAAGGTTAATTTTCTCGATTTAGAGATAGAAATAGTTAACAACAAATTTGAATTTAAAACGTTTCAAACCTACAGACCATAATGGTTTTATTTCTTTTGACAGTTGCCACCACAAGTCGTGGTTGAGTTCAGTTCCACGTAGTCAGTTCTTGTGGCTGCGTAGGAACTGCACTGATTTGGACACATTTAATGCACAAACTGAAGTCCTGAAATGGAGATTTTTGGACAAAGGTTAAGATGTTAAGGTTCTGGATGGAAAACTACAGAGGTTTATAAATACCAGTAGAGAGAGCCTTGTAGTGGTTAAACCACAGCGGGAAACTGATGACACGTATAAATGGGCTATGTTAACATCCTTTTCTATTCAACACAAACAAATTAAAACTATTATTAATAGACATTGGGAGGTTCTGAGAAGCGATCCTGTTCTTAAGTCTAGATTACCAGAACGAGCTAAAGTACTCTTCAGAGGGGCACCCTCTTTGCAAAGTCGTATTGCACCTAACATCATAAATCCACCCAGCCGTCCATCATTTTTTCATAATTTAATTGGCTTCATCCCTTGTAAAAAATGTGTCGTATGTCAACACAATATATCCGGGAGGCACAAGATAGTTGAGTTCATGTCATCGGTCACCAATAAGAGACACATCATTAAAACATTTTGTACATGTAGCACCAAATATGTTGTGTACTTAATTACTTGCCCTTGTGGCAAGCAATACGTGGGAAGGACAACGAGAACATTCTCAATTAGAGTAGGTGAACACATAGCTTTAATCTAAAGCAAAGATTCCCAACATAGTGTCCCTAAACACTATAGAGAATGCCATAATAGTGATCCAAGGGGAACACAATTTTTGGCTATTGATAAATACGTACCCCCGTGGGGGGGGGGGGGGTGCTATGACTAGAGGTGTATCACGATTAGAGACTTATTGGATCTATATGCTCCGATCCCACTCCCCGTTCGGTTTGAACGTGCAGTGGGACATTAATGCTTTTATTAATGAGGCTTGATATGTTGGTAGAGGGAGGGGCAAGAAATACAGGGTTTTTTTGTTTTGTTTTTTATGTATCTGGAACATTTAAATATAAATATGGTGGCATCTGTATGGCAGCCCTGCGGTGAAATCTTGTCTGCTCCTCGTGTCAACGCGTTGCAGCTCTTGTTTAAACATTTTTTTAGCCATATATTGCTCTTTATTCACAAAGTGGTTCCCATCCATTTACTAGATGAGGACTGCTCGTTATTTATTTATCATCTATTTTTAGTTAAATGGTGAAGACTGCAGTTTGTTTTCGTCACCATATATATATATATATATATATATATATATATATATATTTATATATATATATATATTTATATATATATATATTTTTGTTATATTCTAATTACAGATTTATTCATATCTATACAATGGATTCCATCTATTCATTTGAGGATGATTGCCGTTATTTATTCATTACTATTAACTTTCCTCTGCAAAACAATGCTAATTGTATCCTGCTTTTACCATTTTTTTTTATGTATAAAATATCAGATTTTTTTGTGGGGATTCTGTGCTTATTACTGACCAGTCCCCCGTTTTCTGTTTTATTTTTAAGTTTGCCCCTTGCCACATTGGGTTGGAGGTGGGGTAGTTCATAGCCTTTAACCTATATATTGGCGCTGTGTCCGGAAGTGACGCGAGTTGTTTATGTATCCATTGACGCACGTCGATTGTCCGGCGGTGGGGCCGAGGGCGTGATTGCGTCACTTCCGCACACCACGCATTGTTTTCAAGTCAGGCACTTGGTGAGTTATGTGCGCCGGAAGTGACGAGTTTATATCGCGACACTCCCGGGTTAATGTGCGCTCCAGCGCACAACATGGCTCAAGCCAATGTGAATCGGGCTGCCCGGAAGTGACGATGTTAAACCGTGTCACTTCCTGGATAAGGTGCGCTCCAGCACACAACACAGCTGGATTTAATGTACCCCTTGGCACATAACACAGCGGAATTTAAGGTCCTTAACAGTAGATCAAAGAGAGAAGGCCTTCTGATATGTTATCTTTGTATATTGTGTATGTATGCAATAAAAGTGATGCATACCAATAAAAAGGAAGTGAGGTACACCATGATATAGTGTGAGAGAGAGGCGTGGAACGCACGCCCGACGGCCATTTTGGCTCCCGAAACCGTAAGTAACATGCGGTGACACAGGCAGACAAAATTTTGCCTAATGGGCATTTTTGATGTAAAAGTAAGGGTGGCTGCAGGGGATTAGTACCCCAGACGATGTCTATGAGGATGAAACGCGTCGGGAGGACTCCACTGCAGCTGATTTTTATTTCAAAAGTGCTTGATTCATTTCTTAAATGTGAGTTTGTTACTATTTTTATAAAATTTAGTTTTTTAATGGAATTACACTATATGGCCCCATCTTCTTATTTCATGTGTCCAATATTCTGAGCTGGACCTTTACACAATTGGAGAAAACCTATTATCATCAATTATATGGGCGGAGAGACCGTTTTGTTGTTTCCTTGGAGATTCAATCTTCGCAAATTCGAATTTCTACTGGTACTACAAAAAGAATATATATTCCTTTGGGTCAGATAAGTTCGGTAAGCCCGCATCCACAGTGGTGGTGGGATTGTCACGTGGTGTTCGTATGTCATCTCTTTAAGAGTGAAGGTGGACTGAGAATTTGATTACACACGTGGAATGTGATTATTCTTATCAAATAAAGAGACTTTATGTTTATACCAACAAATTGTTTTGTTTGGGTTACTGATTATTTTTGTTTTTGAACACATAGCAATATATTTTTATGTGGTAAATGTTTTATAGACATATCTAATGCGCATTTTTTGAGGTAAATTGTTTTATCAACACCATTTAGGTGTTTATTTAGATTAATGTTCTCATTATAGGGAACATTGGTATAGCCCTAGGTGATTGTACACAGGGGTTACCAAACAAGTTTTTGTATTTTTTGAACTTTTCTCATTCTTTTGTTTAGTTCTACACGTTTGCTTAGATTCTACCTTGAGGAGTCTACTGCCTTTGTCCTCTACAACTTAGCCCAATCAGGGTAAAATGCATCAGAGATGCCAAGATGCAGGGACTGTAGTTGAAGCCTCTGTTAGCTTACCACTGGATTACCAGTGGAGTTAGTTGATCTATGTGGTGTGCACCCCCTAATTTTACTATTGTGATTGTCCCTCAGCCCTTTGTTTACTGTGTTCACTCTCCGGTTTCCTTGATCTCTTTTCTCAAATTACCTTCCTGAACCTGTAGAGGGCTTACTTCTACTGTACTGCTTATCTCAGCTGTGTCTGTTAAGCAATCAGGTTTACTAGCGACCATGTCAAACTGACCATCATGACACTCTGCCAGCAACTGTCATGACACCTGACCTTAGTTAAATGAAATGTTTAAGCTGTTGACCCAATTTTAGTTTATTTACCCTTGTGTGGTCTGGCACATCCACCAATAGTGTGTTTGGCACCACATCATTAACTCTTTTGTGGATCATGGAGCAGGCCTCTGCTGTGTGCTCGTTCCTACTTGGCCCTTCCATCTTGTGATGGATATCTTCTACAGCATCAAGCGCATCTTTGTCTATAAGCTGTTCTGCAATTACTCCATCCAGAAATGGTGTCCACCCCACACAGAGACTCCTTTCATTATTGATAATACACTTTTTGCCAAACTATTATATCTGTGCTCCAATCAAGGGTTCTTTGCAGCACTGGCCCAATTGTCCAAGGAACGCAGAACAGAATGGCTGAACAGTAGACACATTGGAGTTGATTTACTAAAGTCACATAGACTTTGCACTTTTGAAAATGCAGTTACACTCTGCAAGCGCAGTTGCTTCAGAGCTTAGCAAGCAAAACAGTATTTTTTTAATTTTCCTTGCACGTGATTGGTTGTTCTTTGCCAAATGAAGACTTTACCATATTTACTAAGATCTGGAGCAACTGCACTTTGCAAAGTGCAACTGCACTTGCGGAGTGCAACTGCACTTTGCAAAGTGCATAGTCTTTTTGCCTTCAGTAAAGCTATCCCACTACATCTATAACCATACCAGATTGCAATAATACATTTTGGTGTTTGGAGTCGACACCCGAACTCTACTCATGTTTGGGTAACCCAATGAACCCCTAGGGGGAGTGTGGTGCACGGGTTGAGGATCTCTGGTGTGAGGTGCACTTCCACATCAAGATCAGCACCTGTGTCTTTTGGACTGGCTATCACCTTCTGTCATACATCTTTTCTCATATGCTGACACCGTATGAAAGATGGTCATAATAATAATAATTAATAACAGTAGCACTGCTATGGTATACATAGGTACCTATTGAGGTGTCTATGGACATTTTACTATTTTTGTTTATCCAGTTTATGAATTTAACTACTTGCCACAACTCCAGCACATAGCCCATACATGCTCACTGGAATGCATGCTCCTATCTCTTGATTTAAATAAGGCCTTTGACACCCTGTCATGGCCTTACCTCATGTCAGTCCTTCGGCATTATGGATTCGGGACCTCATTTATGAAATGGATGTCAGTTCTCTACGACTCCCCACGGGTGAAAATTAAATACTACGGATTTGAATCCCCCCTTTTTGATATCCGGAGGGGAACCCACCAGGGCTGCCCACTTCCCCCTCTTCTTTTGGTTTTGGCATTAGAACCCCTAGCAGAAGCAATTAGAGCCCACCCAGATATTTAAGGCGTTGAGGTGGCGGGCTGTCCCCATAAAATTTCCTTATTTGCCGACGATATCCTTTTCACAGTTACCTCCCGTAGAACCTCCCTACCAAATTTACAAGCACTATTGGATACCTTTACATGTTTCTCGGGACTCCGGATCAACCCATCTAAGTCAAAGGCACTATCAACTAATCTTTCCCCGGGATTACTGAGAGACTTGCAGTCTGCTTTTCCTTTTCAGTGGGTTTCTTCGCTGCCCTACTTGGGAATCCACCTCACCCAAACATATTCGGCTTTGTTTTAGGTGAACTTTCCACCACAGCTCAAAAAACGAATGGATATGTTGTCGTCATGGTCCAATTTGCCTCTCTCTTGGTTTGGTAGAATAACAGCCATCCGAATGTCTTATCTCCCGAAACTGCTATATTACTTTAATGTTCTACCTATCCCGGTCCCTTCACATGTCCTCAGTATCCACCAACGTAAGATCCTGCAATTTATCTGGGGGTCGTCCCGTCCCCGAATTGACAAACAAGTCTTGTTCGCTAAAAGAATTAATGGGAGCCTTTCGGTCCCTAACTTACGGGCCTACTATATAGCCTCCAATATCGCTCCACTTTCACACCTCCACGAGACATACCAACTCCCACTTTGGGCTACGATTGATCTGGTTGATGTCGACCCTATCCCTATTTCTTCATTGCCCTGGCTCCTACCTGCGCACCGCCCTGTGACCATGGGGCCTTGCATGGTTCACACACTGCAAGTATGGGACTCGAAATATTCTGCAGGGCTGATTTCTCCCCATCTCCCTCTTCTGCGGCTCCTACGTTGTCCTTTATTTCCCCCAGGTCATGACAACCCCATCCAATTTACATGGTGGACCATGAATGGTTTCATCGACATGCATTCATTGATCACCCCCACTAGGATCTTCTCATTTGAGGCTTTGCGCACATCGAACGACATACCTTTGCGTGGGCATTATAGATATCTACAAATACATAATTTTCTCCAAAGCCTTATTAAATTCCAATCCATTCCATACTCTTTGACTCCTTTTGAGAGCCTCTGTAGAACCAGGTCCCACTCCTCTGGCCTGATATCACTGATATATACGGCTCTGATACCCACAAAGAGACTCCCATTGAGGCCCTATCATCTACAGTGGGAGAAAGAACTGGGGAAGAGGCTGGACCCAGAGAAATGGCAGATAATGACACTAGCCTTAGCTAAATGCTCACATAATGTGGTAATTCTGAAGAATGCTTATAAGGTACTGTACCGGTGGTATTACACTCCAATGAGATTGGCCCATTTCATCCCAGCCTTTTCCCCACTTTGCTTTAGGGGTTGTTCCCAGGAGGGCTCCAAGGCCCATATTTGGTGGTCGTGTCCGTGGGTATGCAGACTGTGGGTCAGAGTATACGCACTTCTCCGTAGTCTGTTTCAGGTGAACCTTAAAAGAGATCCATATGAGGCACTCCTTGGCAAACCTATCACTGAATTACTACGCCCGAAACGGCAACTAGCACAACATCTCTTTACTGCGACTAAATTGACAATAGCGAGAGCATGGCAAACCCCAGCACTGAGCTTTGAGGCAGTCAAAAATCGCCTGAATGAAGTCATGATTGATGAAAAATTGTCGGCTATTCTCTCTGATACCCATAACAAATTTTTCCGGGTTTGGCAACCCTGGATTGCATACCATCACTCTCCAAGGTTTGATGTTACCTTATTATCTCTATAGGACCTCGGTTAGGCGCACCCCGTGGACCCCTTGTCCCCCTTTCTTCCCCCCCTTTCCCCTGATTCCCACCCTTCCTCTTCCCGCTTCACACTGACCTTTTTTTATTTTTCTCCTCTAAAGCTCTACCACCTACTCCCGTTTTTCAGGCTTCCCCCCTCTTCCTCTTTCTCCTCTCCCCCTTATCTGTTTCTTGAAGATGCTAACTATTGGCTTACAATGAGATGTACTGCACATTTATATTACTGTTTTCCAAAAAACCCGGTATAACCCGGGGCCAGGATTCGTGTTTACTAAATTTACAATAGAATGTCCTACTTTGTACTATAATGTGAACCACATGTAATGAAACCTCACTGTAACCCTGTTTCGTTGTCATACAAGACAATAAAAAATTTTGTAAAAGAATTGAACTACTTGCCGACCAGCCACCGTCATTTTACTGCAACAGGTCGTCATGATTCCACGAGCCGTCGTAGCTATACTTTGGCTCAGGGGATGAGGATAGCAGGCGCGCACATGTGCCCGCTGCACAGCGGGGGTGCCGATGCGGGTATGAGAGGAAGAACAGGGACGTTGAAACACACAAATCCCTTCTCTGTGAGGAGTGACAGATCGTGAGTTCCTAATAGCTAGAAACCACGATCTGTCATTTCCTCTAGGTCAGTACCCTCCCCCTACAGTTAGAAACACAAACAGGGAACACAGTTAACCCCTTGACCGCCCCCTAGTGTTAACCCCTTCCCTGCCAGTTACATTTTTACAGTAATCAGTGCATTTTTATAGCACTGATAGCTGTATAAATGGCAATGGACCCAAAAATGTGTCAAAAGTGTCCGATGTGTCCGCCATAATGTCGCAGTTCCGATAAAAATCACAGATTGCTGCCATTACTATTAAAAAAAAATAATAGAAATGCTATAAATCTATCCCCTATTTTGTAGATGCTATAACTTTTGTGCAAACCAATCAATATACGCTTATTGCGATTTTTTTTACCAAAAATATGTAGAAGAATACATATCAGCCTAAGGTGAGAAAAAAATAGCTTTTTTAAAAAAAATGTTTATTACATTATAATATTTATTACAGCAAAAAGTACAAAATATTGTGTTTTTTCAAAATTGTCACTCTTTTTTTGTTTATAGCGCAAAAAATAAAAAACGCAGAGGCGATCAGATACCACCAAAAGAAAGCTCTATTTGTGCGAAAAAAGGACATGTTTAGGGTACATGTTTTAAAGTTTAAGGCTCCATAACGCTGAGGTAGTGGATGAAGGCCTAGTTTCACTTTTTATAATACATTTTTAAACACAGCAGATTTCAATATCAAATTCTTAACACTGTAATCTAGTGGAACACATAAACATTTTGTTTAATAAGTGTTATTCACCACCTCAATACCAGACACTTTCACCCCCTTCCTGCCCAGGCCGATTTTCAACTTTCAGCGCACTCACACTTGAAATGACAATTACTCAGTCACGCAACAGACAATTAGAGATTTCTTTTGGTCCTATTTAGTCACCACCTTTTTTTTTTTGGTAAATAAATGAAAAAAGGTCAATTTATTTTGAAAAAAAATGTGTTTTATTTGTTTCTGTTATAAAATTTTGCAAATAAATTATCTTTCTTCATAAATTTAGGCCAAAATGTATTCTGCTACATTTCTTTGGTGAAAATAACCAAAAATCAGTGTATATTATTTAGTCTGTAGGAAAATTATAGAGTCCACAAACTATGGTTATATGAAATTTGATCAATGCTAATGTACTCACAGCCTAATTTCTCAAGGCCCTAAAATGCCAGGACAGTAAATTACCCCTTTTTTGAAAGTAAACAGTCAACGGTATTTCGTAAGAGGCATTAATTGTGATTTTTTTTTGTTCAAATTTTGTGGAATATTAAGAAATGATTTTTTTGTGACAAAGGTGTATACCCAAATGAAGATGGTGTTGTTTGCTGATGATACTAATATTTTTTGTTCGGGAAGGGATTTGCAGTCTCTACAAGTGATTAATACAGAATTGAGTAAGTTGAAATTATGGTTTGATAGAAAAAAATTATCATTAAACCTGAACAAATTAAGAGCAATACATTTCGGGAACTGCAGAATTAACACACAAATAGATACGTGTATTCAGATGGAGGTTAAATTGTTTATTAATCTAAAAAAAAAATGGATCCTGTTCCCTTAACACATTTTATACAGCACGGTGCTTATGCTGTGTAATTTGGCCCTTTGTATCACCTGAAATACCTGTCTGATCCTGCCTGGTTCTGCTCTTGACCTTGTAAACTGACCACAGCGTATTATGGCTTCTGAGCCCTGAACGTGGTCAGTTTACATGCCTCCGTCATCTGCAGCTCTCCTTTGTCTACCTCTCCACCCTCTCTGCCTGTTGGCTCCTGTGCCAGGTCCCCCTCCTGCTGCTGAAATAACATTTTAAACATTATATAATCCTACTTGTCTCCTAAGGATAGGTGCTCCTATGTATGTGTTGTATAAACAAAACTACGATTATACCTAATTTCAGAGCATTGTCAGATGTCAGTGGGGGTATCTCAGCCCCTGCAGCTGTCAGATGGGGAGAGGAGAGAGCCTGCAGGTCACATGAGTGCTGGTAAGCGCTCTGAAATTAGGTAAAATGATCGTTTTTTATTTTATTTTATAAAACACAGAACCAGAAGCACCTACCCTTAGGAGACAAGGAAGATAATATAAAGTCCTTACAGTGGGTTAACAAATTACCTGGTGGGCATGTCACAAATCAGGCAGTTTACGGGCAGGTGTGGAATGCCCGCTGAATTTCAGCCAACCAAGCACTAGCTGTGTATGACTGCCTGAAATGGCTACAGACTCTTCTGGCCAGCTTTAGCACATCTTGCAACCTTGGGTACGTATTTAGGAAATGCTGCACCATCAAATTGAGGGTATGCAAAGAGGGTGGGAAGAACACTGGTAAACAAATTGGCATTCATGTTCCTCCTGCCGCAGTGTATTGTCAAGTTGTTTCCAGTGGTAATGATGATGATGAAGATGGTGGAGATTGAGATGATGATGATGATGATACAGATGCGACTTGGGTGCCAGATAGAGCAGAGGAGGAAACTGAAGGTGAGGCGGTACAACCCCAAGGAGGCTGACATCAAGAAAGACTAGAGTGCAGCCACCCTATTTGATCACATTCTGCAGTTGTTATCTCCCGGCCCACTCCCCAAAGCTCAGCTGTCTGGGCCCTTTTCAGCACATCTGCAGCAAATGGCACTGTTGCTATCTGCAAACTGTGTCTCAGGCATACAAACGTGGCAAAAACACATGCTTAACAAGGCATTTACCATCCAACCACTCAGCCCGTAGGCAAGAGCACCTAAAAGCCACAAAAAAGGGCACAAATCTGTCCCTCCTCCTTCTGCTTACTTCAGTTGGCCCCTGCTATACCGAGTCATTAACCTCTCCGCAGCCTCCCTGACCGAGGATGGTATAGCACAGGGTGTACTAGGTCCTAGCAGCAACTATGCCAACAGCACACTACCAGCTGTAGACTATAACCGGCATATTTCTCTGCCCCATCTGCTGCAGCAGAAAAAAAAATACATACACAGGCTATAGATCAAGAATAACCAAGCCTCACCATCAAACGTTTTGCAAAAAATCAAGCCTCATACAAATGCAGGTTAAACAAAATCACTCTCAATAATGGACAGCACCGCACAGCAAACCTTCAGTGTGGTGTCCCCATACAATACAAAAACATAAACATTGCCTGAATATATATAAAATACAAATATACATAAATAATAAAAGGACAAATACAGAATTAGAAAAAATATTTATACCATACGACACCCAGAATTCAGATCATGGTGTCCAGAATTAACATTAGCCATTATTTATAAAGGCGTTAATGTCCCACTCTATGTTCAACCCAAAAGGGAAAGTGGGACTGTAATTTGTATATCCAAAACGTTTCTAAGCATGAAATGCCCCTAGTCATGGCCCCTCTTCTCCACAGAGGAATGTATTTGTTGATGGTAAGACATTCAGAACCTTGTGGATCATGGTTATGATATTCTCTATAGTGCCTGGGTACATTATGCTTAATATTGCTGCTTTTTATCTTGGCGATATGTTCTCCAACCCTGGTGGCAAATTAACTTATTGTTCTGCCCATGTATTGTTTGCCCCAAGGGCATGTAATCATGTACATGACATATTTAGTGGCACATGTGCAGAATAGTTTGATTGGATACACTCGATTTGAATTCCATAATTTTGCATCACCCAAGTGTATTATGTTGACAAACTGTACACTTCTTGGCAACTGTCAGTGGGGATAAAACTATTACGGTTTGTAGGTTTGAAGTAAGTCTGGAATTTAAATTGACATGAACTAATCTCAATCTCAAGATCTAAAAAAATAATTTTAGTTGAGCTAAATTCATAAGACAGAGATATACCCCAAACGTTCTCATTCAAAGAGGAGAAAAATTGGAATCGCACTATGTACCTTCCTTTTTTTTTGTAAATACACCATACTGGAGAAACCATTTGTCCAGTCTCCCATATAAAACCTATTAGAGTTCGCTACAAAACATAACTACTTTTGGTTCGATCCAAAAAAAAAATTCTCCAGCTGAAAGGCATCACTATGGGTGTTAAATTTGCCCCTAGTCTCGCCAAATGGGAGGGGGATGTCGTCTACTCTGAAGATAGGCCATCACTGGTCCTTTGGGCCACATATATAGACGACATCCTCCTCCTAAGGGATGGCACCCCAGGATCCCTACAACAATTTTTCTCCTCTTAGAATGAGAATGATCTGGGTATAT
This sequence comes from Lithobates pipiens, assembly GCF_037356315.1. NCBI lineage: Eukaryota > Metazoa > Chordata > Amphibia > Anura > Ranidae > Lithobates > Lithobates pipiens. Next base: position 58,561,244 of record NW_027507764.1, on the reverse strand, counting down.
CTCTCAATTCTCAAGCAGTGATTCATTGAAAGGGGTTATAATCCAACTGTAGTAGACTTGGAATTACAAAACATTTTAAAAGTTAAGAGAAGTTTGTTAATGACTGTAAAACCATCACGTGAGTTAGATGACTCTTTAAAATGGTCGATGCTCACCTCATTTTCAGTCTAACATTGAGATGTCAAGGCCATAATTAACCGATATTGGAACATTCTTAGGAATGATCATGTCTTGGGCTTTATATTGCCAGAACAGGCCAGGGTCATTTTCAGGGGAGCCCCTTCCCTACAAAGTAAAATTGCCCCTAACATCATCAACCCCTTTGTGCATCCCTCTTTTTTTACAATTTAGTGGGCTATTATCCCTGCAAGAAGTGTACAGTTTGTCAACATAACACACGTGCAGGGTTGGACTGACAACTCATGGGGCACCCAGGCAATAGGAGATTATGGGGCCCCCAGGCAATCCGAGATTATGGGGCCACACAGTATACACACACAGTATACACAGACATGTTTCTATTGGCTGAGAAGGTACTGGAGAGGTGGGGCAGCTATAATCTTGGGATTTTTAGACCAAAAGGATGTCTGTAAGGGACATTTCAGAGACAGATGTAAAAAAAAAAACACACATTTTTACATACTGTCCCTGGTTTTACTGAGGCTGGCAACCTTGATGGGGCCCCCTGGTGGCTCGGGGCCCTCGGACAGTGCCCGAGTGGCACAATGGTCAGTCCGCCCCTGCACACGTGGGAGATGCAAAACTATGGAAATCAAATTGAATGTACTAATCGAGTGTACCCAATCAAACCATTCTGCACATGTGCCACTAAATATGTTGTGTACATGATTACATGCCATTGTGGCAAATAATACATGGGGAGAATGATAATTTCATTTGCTACCGAGGTTGGACAACATATCTCCAAGATAAAAAGCGGTGATATTAAGCATAATGTACCCAGGCACTATAGAGAATTTCAAAACCGTCATCCACAAGGTTCTGAGTTTCTTATCATCAACAAATACATTCCTCCGTGGAGAGGAGGGGCCATGACTAGGGGCGTTTCACGCTTAGAAGGTATTGGATATACGAATTACAGTCCTACTCTCTGTTTGGGTTGAACATAGAGTGGGACATTAATGCCTTTATAAATAAGGGCTAATATCAATTCTGGACACCTTTTTTATGATCTTAATTTTGATGCAATTATATGGTTTATATAAATATTTTTTCTAATTCTGTATTTGTCCTTTTATTATTTATGTATATTTGTATTTTATATATATTCAGGCAATGTTTATGTTTTTGTATTGTATGGGGACTACACACTGAAGGTTTTCTCCGTGGTGCTGTCCATTATTGAGAGGGTTTTTGTTTAACCTACATTTTTATAATGAGGCTTGATTTTTTGCAAAACATTCGATGGTGAGGCTTGGTTATTCTTGACTTGGAGCCTGGTCAGTGTACCTCCCTATACATGATGTCACGCCATTTCCTGTTTGTTTACTACCTTGTAATAGTGAGATTATAACTATACGAGGCCTCATCACATTACATCACTTCCATTTTTCTTGAACAAGGTTTGTCCCGCATACGGGCGTACTACACGTGGTGATGTCACTTCCAGTTTTAGCCTTTTCAGAACGAGGCTTGTACCGCATGTGGCCGTTCCATTTTGTAGTTTCCCGGAAGTAGATACTAATCCACACAATCATCACCATGGAGCTGTAGCTCATTATTTTTTTATAAATTCTTTATTTTTTCATCTTTTCTTTCCATAGATTTCACATTACATTTCGTTTTACATCTACAACTTCTTTAACAGCTATAACAGTCTTATAATATTTCAATCTGTACCTCAATTCCATGTCATCCTCCCCCCTCCCTCACCCTTCCCTCCCAGAAAAATAAATAAATAAATATACAAACAAGAAAAAAAAAAAAAAAAAAAAAATAAAGTTTGAATTTTCACTATAATCCCCCCCCTCCCTCCCCCCCCCCCCCCACCACCACCCGCCTGCTCTATCATATTTCGAAATGTTTCACATCATACTTTCTCTATAATTTAGATATGGAGCCCAGATCTTCTGATATTTCTCGTCTTGATCTCTCATTGTCATTGTTAAATTTTCCATTTGTTGGATTTCTGCAATTCTCTGAAACCACTGTGCTCTAGCTGGAGGGTTGCTTTTTTTCCACAGAACCGGGATACATGCCCTTGCTGCTATCAATAAATGTCTCAGCAAAGAATTTTTGAATCTTTCTATTGCCATTGGGATGTCCAGCAGCAGAAAAGTTGCCGGTTTATCTCCCAGGTCAATTCCTGTAATCCTTACAATAGTATCGGCTACCATCTCCCAGAACACTCTAATTTTTGGACATTCCCAAAATATATGTAATAATGTTCCTTCTGCTCCATGACATCTCCAACATATCTCTGATATCTGGGGGTAAATTTGATGTAACACTTTTGGTGTTCTATACCACCTAGTAAGGATCTTATATCCCCCTTCTTGATATCTGCTTGCCATCGAGGCCTTTTGATTAAACAACAGCATCTTATCCTTTTGTTCTGGGGAAAACGTAGTCCCTAAATCTCTTTCCCAAGCCTGTAAAAAGGGCAAATCTTGTGAAGTCTCCTGTTCTATTAACATACTATAAAAATAAGACATCAGATGTCTCAGTTCCTCTCCTTTCAAACAGATCTCTTCAAACTCAGTCAATGCCCTTATTTCTACGTATACCTTTGATTTAGATCTAATAAAGGCTTCTAATTGCCTCATTCTGAAAGGGTCTAATCCTAATGTCATTCCTTTTTCAATATCTTTTTTAGTCATTAACCGGTTGCCTACCGAGAAATGACAAATTCTACTCATACCTCTATCTTGTATTGTTTTAAACTTTGGATCTGTCATTCCCGGTAGAAATGCTGGGGTACCAAGGATAGGAAGGAGCGGACTGGGAATTCTTGAAATAGATGTTTTCCTGAATACTCTTTTAGTTATTCGTAATGTCTCCCCTAGTATTGGATGTTTTCTCAATCCCATTGGTATTTCTGTATCTGGAATCCACACTAATCCTTCCAATGGGATATCTGTCGCTGCTTGTTCTGTCTGTATCCACGGTTTTTCGTTTTTAAGCCTACACCATTCCACTACTCTAGTTAAGTGTGAGGCCTCCTGGTATTTTATTGGATCTGGAAGTCCTATCCCTCCTTTTCCTTTGGGGAGTACTAAAATATCTCGGCGTACTCTTGCTGGTTTCCCAGCCCAGATGAACTTCATAAATCTTGATCTAAGATCCTTAAACAAACTTTAAGGGATCTTAATTGGTATAGTTTGAATTATGTATAACAGTCTGGGCATCACATTCATCTTAATAATATTGGTTCTCCCGAACCATGTAAATATCTCTTTGTCCCATTTTTGAAGATCACTTTTGATCTGTCTTACCAGTGGGATATAGTTAAGTTCAAACAGTTCATTTAGATTTTTTGACATTTTTGTTCCTAAGTAACTTATATATGAATTCGTCCATCTAAAATCAAATTGCGTGGACACTGCTTGCAACTGAGGCGAATCCATCTCTACTCCCATTGCCTCCGATTTTCCATAGTTTATTCTAAAGTTGGATATTTTCCCATATTCTCGTAGCTCCATTAGTAAAGATGGGAGAGATGTAATTGGGGACGTTACAAAAAAGATCAAATCATCTGCATAAGCTGCCAACTTCTGATCCTCATTTTTTATTTTTACCCCCCTGATATCCACATTGGCACGTATTTTCCTTAAAAAAGGTTCTATTGTCAAAATGAATATCAGGGGTGAGAGGGGACATCCCTGGCGTGTTCCATTTAAAATGGAGAATGGCTCTGATAATCTGTCATTCACTTTCACCCTAGCACTTGGTTTTGAATATAAGTTTAGGATCCATCTCAGCATCCCCTCCCCCAGGCCTATATGTTGTAGTACTGCTTTTAAGAATATCCAATCCACCCGATCAAACGCTTTTTCTGCATCCGCAGATACTATCACCATTGACTTATGCAATTTTTGTACCAGGTAAATTGTGTTCACCACTCGTTGCGTATTTTCTCTTCCTTCTCTCCCTGGGACGAATCCCACTTGATCTGGGTGTATTAGTTCCGGTATCAAATTTATCAATCTCATGGCTAATATTTTTGTGAACAATTTAAGGTCCACATTCAACAACGAAATAGGTCGGTAGCTGGGACACTGAGAGGGATCCTTTCCTTCTTTCGGTATTACTGTTATATGCGCCAGTAACGTTTCTGTTGGAATTTGCTTCCCTTCCCGTATTGAATTATAAGCTTCCACGAATCTCGGAGCCAATTTCTCCGCGAACATTCTATAATATGACAAAGTAAATCCATCTGGACCTGGTGATTTACCTAATTTCAATATTTTTAATGCTTTTGCAACTTCCTCTAGAGTGATTGGTACATCTATTTCTCTGGCCATTTCCTCTGTTATTTTTGGCATTTCTGTCCTTTCAATATATTCTCTAGCAATCTCTCCTTTTTTTAACTCCTCTGCCAACGTAGACTTCTTTTCCAACTGATATAGCTTCTCATAGTATTCTTTGAATACCTGAGCAATTTTCTCCGATGTATTAACCATTTCATCTCTCTGTGTCTTAATTTGTGTAATTGAATTCCTAGTTGTGCTTTCTCTGAGGGCGTTTGCCAACAGTCTCCCTGGTTTATTCCCAAATTCATAGAATCTCCGTTTCCCGAGCTGTAGCTCATTATGAGGGTACCCTTTTATTATATAAGCGCAGTGGCCACAGCAGACGAACACCCCAGATGATGTCTTATAAGCCAAAATGTGTCGGGATGCTCTGCTGAAGCCACTGCTTTTTATCACAAGCTCCTTTTGTTTACTAAAATGTGAGTGCATTTCCTTTTTAGAATAAATATTTTACGGTTTCAAAATGGAATCACACTATGTGCCTTCCTTCTTCTTCCCTTTTTTGTAAATACACTGGAGAAACCATCTGTCTGGTCTCCTATATAAAACCCCATTGAGGTCCACTGTTGGCATTTATCTACTAACCGGAGGCCGTGTCTGTCGAGGCAGTTTCCCTTGGGTGTGTTATACCACAAGCCTGATTGACTCATTAGGTATATACCTGTTTAAGTTCAATCTCTCTGGTAAGCCTTCCAATTCTCTGGTGGTGGACCACATATCAGCAAGTTTAAGCACGTTCTGCTGCCTATAAATTTACACTGACGCTCAGTCTACTTTTTGATTGTTTTGCATAACGTTTTGGATACTTTTATCCACTATATTGCTTGGATCACCTTCACCATCCATTTCTTGTATCAGTGATTTGCTTTTTGGACACTACTTATATTTTTGTGTCATTTGCACATTGTTATTATCACACTTTGTCCATCATTGTTTAAGGGTTTATAATTCACGTTATTGTGATTTTTATATTTTATTATATACACTCTTAATCTCTGTTTATTTGGAGATTACTTATTAGCGCTGCACTTACTTTCCATATGTTATATATTTTTCAATTGATCCCTTGCTGTGCTGGCTGCTAACTGACCATCTCTAACAGACAGCATGGTATATCCGCTTTACTTTTACATTCTCACTGATGAGGTGGCACTGATGGGCACTGATGAGATGGCAGTAATGAAGAGGCACTAATATGCAGCACTGATGGGCACTGACACCCGACACTTATGGGCAATGATAGGCAGCACAGATAGTCGGCACTGATGAGCAGGCACTGATGGGCACTGAAAGGCAGCACTGATGGGCACTGAAAGGCAGAACTGACTTGCATCACAGGCACAAATTGTCATCACTGATGGGCACAGACTGGCATCACTGTTGGGCACTGTTGGGGCTGCACTGATCATAAGTGCACTGATTATCTGTATTGGTCTCCCCAGAGAGGAAATGCCGCTGATCGGCTCTCCTCTCCTCACATGTCAGTGTGAGGAAAGGAATGCCGATAGCCGGCATTTACTTGTTTACATGTGATCAGCTGTGATTAGGCACAGCTGCTCACGTGGGTAAAGAGCCACATCATTGGCTCTTTACTGAGATCAGGGTCGCGCCATGGCCCAGTGACGCCATATGACGTCATCCCAGAACAACAGACCACACCATCCACTGTCATTTGGCTATACGGTGGACGGAGGTCATTAATATTTTTGTTTATTTTTTGGTATTACTTTATAGCAATGGGACTCTGAATAATTTATTATTAATTATGGAGAAGGGGTAGTAATAAATAAGTGTGTATTTCTTCCCACTCCTTTTCGGATATGTAAACTGAATTATTTCTATTTTTTTTTTCTTCTCTTGTAACTCATTGTTTTGTGTTTGTCTACTTCTGAATGATTACTTCTTTTATTTTTATGTTGTTTTTGTTTATTTTTCACATGTTCGAAATAAACTAAAACAAACTAACTAACTATTAGGGATGGGATTACACTCAGGATGTAGTTTAGGAATAAACCCACACTAGATCACACAGGAATATAAGTGAGACAAACTCCTAGCACTAGGAAATGTTTTAAGTGGTCCCTCACTTTAAGATGCTACAGGGGGCACAGTGAGTTTTGAGAGAGTCCCCTTGTGTGTGTAAGCAGGGGACAGATAATTTACAAAAACAGCTAGTCAGATGCTTACATTGCATCTTATTAACTTTTTATAGTACAATCACTGGCAGTTTCTCATTATGCTGTAATGGGCAGACCTCTTCCATGAAACCACATCCACATTTATATTTTGAGAGCATAAAGGTATAAGGTATAAAGGTTTTTGAAATTTTTTATAGCTATCCGTAATATGTCACACACATTGTACATACTGTATGTAGTATTTCTACAATTTCTAGTAGACCACATTGGTTAAACCAAATCACCATTTATCTTTGGAGGAATAAAGAAAAACATACTTTTTTTGTTCTTCCCAAAGCAAGATGGCACAATCATTTTATTTAATTTAGATTTCATTGGCTAAACAACATCTTTATTATAGCTTTTAATATTTAAAGTGGCTGTCAATGTATGGGAGGGGGTCCTGTGTAATGATGGGGGTAGTATGGGGGAGAAGTCCTTTGTAATGATGGGGGTAGTATGGGAGGGGGCCCTGTGTAATGATGAGGCTATTAAAGGGGAGGGGTTCCTGTGTAATGATGGGGGTAGAATGGGGGAGGGTGTCCTGTGTAATGATCGGGGTAGTATGGGAGGGGGCCCTGTGTAATGATGAGGCTATTATAGGGGAGGGGTTCCTGTGTAATGATGGGGGTAGAATGGGGGAGGGGGTCCTCTGTAATGATGGGGGTAGTATGGAGGAGGGGGTCCTGTGTAATTATGAGGCTAGTATAGGGAAGGGGGTCGTGTGTAATGATGGGAGTAGTATGGGGGAGGGGGATCCTGTGTAATGATGGGGGTAGTATGGAGGAGGGGGTCCTGTGTAATGATGAGGGTAGTATAGGGGGGGCCCTGTGTAATTATGAGGCTAGTATAGGGAAGGGGGTCCTGCGTAATGATGGGAGTAGTATGGGGGAGGGGGTCCTGTTTAATGATGGGGTTAGAATGGGGGAGGGGGTCCTCTGTAATGATGGGGGTAGTATGGAGGAGGGGGTCCTGTGTAATTATGAGGCTAGTTTAGGGAAGGGGGTCGTGTGTAATGATGGGAGTAGTATGGGGAGGGGGATCCTGTGTAATGATGGGGGTAGTATGGAGGAGGGGGTCCTGTGTAATGATGAGGGTAGTATAGGGGGGGGCCCTGTGTAATTATGAGGCTAGCATAGGGAAGGGGGTCCTGTGTAATGATGGGAGTAGTATGGGGGAGGGGGTCCTTTTTAATGATGGGGGTAGAATGGGGGAGGGGTTACTGTGTAATGCTGGGGGTAGTATGGGGGAGGGGGTCCTGTGTAATGATGGGGATAGTATAGGGGAGGGGGTCCAGTGTAATGATGAGGCTAGTATAGGGAAGGGGGTCCTGTGTAATGATGGGAGTAATATGGGGAGAGGGTTCTGTGTAATGACGGGGGGATGGGGGGAGGGGTTACTGTGTAATAATGGGGGTATTATGGGGGAGGGGGTCCTTTATAATGATGGGGGTAGAATGGGGGAGGGGTTACTATGTAATTATGGGGGTAGTATGGGGGGTCCTGTATAATGATGGGGTGGAATGGGGGAGGGGTTACTGTGTAATGATGGGGGTAGTATGGGGGAGGGGATCCTGTTTAATGAGTGGGAGGGGTTACTGTGTAATGATGGGGATAGTATGGTGGAGAGGGTGCTTTGTAATGATGGGGTAAAATGGGGGAGGGAGTCCTGTGTAATGATGGGGGTAGTATAGGGGAGGGGGTCCTGTGTAATGATGGGGTAGTATAGGGGAGGGGGTCCTGTGTAATGATGGGTGTAGTATGGGGGAGGGGGTCCTGTGTAATGATGGGGGTAGTATGGGGGAGGAGGTGCTGTGTAATGATGGGGTAGAATGGGGGAGGGGTTACTGTGTAATGATGAGGGTAGTATGGAGGAGGGAGTCCTGTGTAATGATGGGGGTAGTATGGGGTTGGGAGTCCTGTGTAATGATGGGGGTAGTATGGGGGAGGGAGTCCTGTGTAATGATGGGGGTGGTATGGGGGAGGGGGTCCTGTGTAATGATGGGGGTAGTATGGTGGAGGAGGTGCTGTGTAATGATGGGGTAGAATGGGGGAGGGGTTACTGTGTAATGATGAGGGTAGTATGGAGGAGGGAGTCCTGTGTAATGATGGGGGTAGTATGGGGGAGGGAGTCCTGTGTAATGATGGGGGTAGTATGGGGGAGGGAGTCCTGTGTAATGATGGGGTAGTATAGGGGAGGGGGTCCTGTGTAATGATGAGTTTAGTATAGGGGAGGTGGTCCTGTGTAATGATGGGGTAGTATAGGGGAGGGGGTCCTGTGTAATGATGGGGATAGTATGGGGGAGGGGCCCTGTGTAATGATGGGGATAGTATGGGGGAGGGGCCCTGTGTAATGATGGGGATAGTATGGGGGAGGGGCCCTGTGTAATGATGGGGGTAGTATGGGGGAGGGGGTCCTGTGTAATGATGGGGGTAGAATGGGGGAGGGGGTCCTGTGTAATGATGGGGGTAGAATGGGGGAGGGGTCCTGTGTAATGATGGGAGTAGTATGGGGAGGTCCTTGGTAATGATGGGGTAGTATAGGGGAGGGGTCCTGTGTAATGATGGGTGTAGTATGGGGGAGGGTCCTGTGTAATGATGGATGTAGTATGGGGGAAGGGGTCCTGTGTAATGATGAGGGTAGTATGAGGGAGGGGGTCCTGTGTAATGATGGGGATAGTATGGGGGAGGGGCCCTGTGTAATGATGGGGATAGTATGGGGGAGGGGCCCTGTGTAATGATGGGGATAGTATGGGGGAGGGGCCCTGTGTAATGATGGGGGTAGTATGGGGGAGGGGGTCCTGTGTAATGATGGGGGTAGAATGGGGGAGGGGGTCCTGTGTAATGATGGGGGTAGAATGGGGGAGGGGTCCTGTGTAATGATGGGAGTAGTATGGGGAGGTCCTTGGTAGTGATGGGGTAGTATAGGGGAGGGGTCCTGTGTAATGATGGGTGTAGTATGGGGGAGGGTCCTGTGTAATGATGGATGTAGTATGGGGGAAGGGGTCCTGTGTAATGATGAGGGTAGTATGAGGGAGGGGGTCCTGTGTAATGGTGGGGGTAGTATAGGGGAGGGGGTCCTGTGTAATGATGGGGGTAGTATGGGGTAGGGGGTCCTGTGTAATGATGGGGGTAGTATGGGGGAGGGGGTCCTGTGTAATGATGGGGGTAGTATGGGGGAGGGGGTCCTGTGTAATGAAGAGTTTAGTATAGGGGAGGTGGTCCTGTGTAATGATGGGGTAGTATGGGGGAGGGGGTCCTGTGTAATGATGGGGATAGTATGGGGGAGGGGCCCTGTGTAATGATGGGGATAGTATGGGGGAGGGGCCCTGTGTAATGATGGGGATAGTATGGGGGAGGGGCCCTGTGTAATGATGGGGGTAGAATGGGCGAGGGGGTCCTGTGTAATGATGGGGGTAGAATGGGCGAGGGGGTCCTGTGTAATGATGGGGGTAGTATAGGGGAGGGGGTCCTGTGTAATGATGGGGGTAGAATGGGGAGGGGATCCTGTGTAGTGATGGGGGTAGTATGGGGGAAGGGGTCCTGTGTAATGATGGGGGTAGAATGGGGGAAGGGGTCCTGTGTAATGATCGGGGTAGAATGGGGGAGGGGGGTCCTGTGTAATGATGGGGGTAGTATAGGGGAGGGGGTCCTGTGTAATGTGAGAGGAAAATTGCATGGGGGGGGCTCAAGAATTTTGTTTGCCCAGGGTCAAATTAATATTAAAGACTTTATATTTAGCAGACCAAAAGGAACCAAAAATGAGAGAAGTTAATTGTTGGGGTTGAAATGCACTTTAATTTATAATGGGCAAATAAATTTGAGTTAATATGTTTATTGAATGGCTAAACCATGGATGACAAAGAGCCAGGAAAGCACAAACAAGATACAACCTCTTCCAATATTTTGGAAGGAATACAAAGCATTCCAATACATTCTCCACTTAAGAGAATATATGATGGTCGTCCCAGGATGGTATCCAATAGTAATGTCCTATCGGTGAGTGCCCCTTGTCTGTCATCAAACAAAAACATAATTGGCACAATTAATATTCAAGTCCATTCCGAATACCATGCATGATAGAAATGTAAGAAAACATGGAGAATCGGTTTAAAAAAAGCTATTAATGCCACAAAGGCTGTTATTTTTATTTTATTTTTTTCTTAAAATAATAAAGATGTTATACTTACCTGTTTTGGTGTGTGGGATTTGCTTATCTGCTCCAGGGTATTGCACAGGGCTGCCCCAAACCTCCTCTTCTGGGGATCACCCTGCTGGTGATCTTGGCTCTTCATCTTCTGTATCTGCCCCCCCCCCCCCCCCCCCCCATAGTAAGCACCTTGCTAATGCTGCTCCCTCTTTACATGATCTGATTGACAGCAGCAGAAGCCAATGGTTCCCATTGCTCTCAGCGAAGCTTGTGGGAAAAGGAAGAGGGGAGAGAAAAGCTGAAGCCTGGCACAGAGCTGGATCAATATGGGACTCGGGTAAGTATTTGGAGATATTCATTATATGTGCTGCTGCTGACGTCATCGCTGTGCATGCGCACTGAAGAAACGGGTTGCTGGTGTTGTTTATTCAGGAGTCGTGCTGTGATCGGCAGCTCCCGCGCAGGAGTGACGTCATCGTGGCTCTGGCCAATCACAGCACAGGAGCCGCAAACCCGGAAGTCACTCCGGTGGAAGATGTCCCTGTTATGCCTTTGTCTTGCAGGGTTTTTTTTTTCCCCAAGGTTTACAACCTCTTTAAGAGTTCATGTAATGAATCCCCAATTTGTTATATTATCCTATTTTAAAGAGCCATTTGCATTCATATTAAAGCGGAAGGAAACCGCAGCTGGGGAAAAAGGCAAAAGGCAAGGCAATATCATAATGTGCTAGTATACATCGCATACTAGCACATTATGAGAAACGTACCTTAGAACGAATCCCTCCAGTGGTGCGCTGCCACCGCTGAGAAGGCTTCCATCTTCCCCGCGTCTTCCTTCTGGGTTTGCGGCCCCCGGCTACATGAGCGTGTGGGGTGCGATGACGTCACTCCTGTTCATGCACGCAGGAGTCACCATTTATGGCACGGGCTCTGAGGGTCCGGCAATGCCTGCTGGACATTCAGTGCGCATGCGCGGGTAAAATCACCGGCTGCATGCACTCTGAATATCCCTTATACGGTGCAGGTTTAGGAGATATTCACAGTATCTACATCAGTGGTGGCTGGTGTGTTTTTTTTTTTGAGGGGTGGCGGCAAACAGCCCCCCCCCCTCGGGCCGCTGGTGGAGCGGCATTATCATCCCCAACACCACTCACTGTCCTTACCTTGGATGTGGTCGGTGAGAGCGTGGCAAGCTTGGGGAAAGCTGCTCCGTTGTCCTCTACCCAAACAGCTTCCTTGGTGTCACCTCCTCCTCCCGGCGCTAGGTGTTCAATAGGATCGCCAGATGTTTTGGCCAATTGGGAAACAGTAATTTCCTTGCCCCCTTCCTTTCCCGAATGAACACAGTGAGTGATCAGTACCATTCACTCCTGTGTCCACTCATCACTGAAGCATAGTAAATTGTATTTACTATGCTCCAGTTTGTGCATGAGCAGGACACCTTAGAGCGCTTCCTATTCATTCATCTGTGCAGCTGAGATTGCAAAGAAAAGGGCTGATGTCCTCACTCACTTTAGGCCGGAGGGGGGGACCCTATCAGGTAGGCTGCATTGGGGCCCTATAATTTCTAACGGGGGCCCTGACTGTAGAGTTGCCACCTTATTCCTTTAAAACCAAACATATATTAATTACAGGCATACCCCACTTTTAAGTACACAATGGGGCTTATTTACTAAAGCTGGAAAGTGCAAAATCATGTTCACTTCTGTATAGAAACCAATCAGCTTCCAGTTTTTATCACCAAAGCTTAATTGAACAAGCTGGGGATAGAAGACAGCGGAGAAGACCCAGCAGAGGCAGAAAACAGCGGACAGAGGGAGAAAAATCAGAGAGAGCTAGAAGACCCAGAGAGGGGAGAAGAACCATCAGAGGCAGAAGACATCAGCAAAGGAGGCAGGAGAGGGGAGAAGAGATCGAAGTGGCGCCAGAGCTGCCTTAAAATATTACTTTAAAAACGTGTAATGTGCTTTATTTTTGACAATTTTTTTCCGATGTAAGGATAGGGGTACAATGTAACCCATACTCATTCACATACGGTTTGGAGCTGAACTCTGGGGGTCCCCTTGTTAAATGGACGCAGTGCCGTATCGCAAAAAGTGCTCTGGTCTTTTGCCAGCCAAATTTAGGATTAACTAAAACAACTTTAGCATGGATCTAACTACTCAAAAGATTGCGTCATACATTGTATAAGCCCTTGTACACACGGTCGGAGATTCCGACAACCAAATCCGTCGGATTTTGTCCGTCGGATTTTGTCCGACGGATCTTGTACGAAACTGTTGCATACACACGGTCGGACAAAGTTGTCGGAAAATCCGATCGTTCAGAACGTGATGACATAATTTCGTTACGACGGGACTACGTTCAGGCTAGTAGCCAATAGCTTTGATGTAGGAATTTGATCTGAGCATGCGTGGCACTTGGTCCGATCGGAATTCCCTACACATGATCGGAGTATGTCCAATCGGAGCATTTTGGCGGAAAATATTTCCGGCAAGTTGGAAAATTTGGTCCGACGGATATTCTGACGGAAACAGTCCGATGCAGACCACACACAGTCGGAATATCCGACAAAACGCTCCGATCGGACACATTCCGTTGGAATCTCCGATCGTGTGTATAAGGGCTAAGAGAGGATAAAACCAACTTAGACTAGATTAATATAAGATGACCTCAAATAAAAAAATAAATAAAAAAAAAGGTCTTAATCAAGATTAATCAATTAATCTTAATCAAGAGTATAGTTTTTAAATAAAAAAAATAAATAAATCATTTATTATAGAATCTAAAATCTTATACTACATATTGGAACTATGTACAATTGGTATAATGATAACCAAGGAAATAAAAGTTCTGCTACCAGAACTATATAAATAGTCAATTGAAAGAGGAGAGAGAGAATAGAGGGAAAAAGAAGAAAAGAGAAAGAAGATAAAAGAAAAAGTAATCTTAGGTAGGAGAAAAAATAGATAGGGAAGAAAGAAATGAGAACGCTTTCAACGTAAAACGCGTCGTCACTTTCACACCTGCAAATCATGTAGTGTTTCTATATTGTTGTCCAACCACTGTAAGAACCTCATGGCTGGTTTACCTTTACAGAACAGTGTCATCTAGACTAGATATACTGCTAATGAATCAATATTGAGCAATGCACAATAATGAACATAAAAAATACCTGATTTGCACGTGTTCTCGCAGTCTTCCTTGAAACGAAATTTGTTTTCATTTCCTCCACAACCACCATAGATGAAAGTCTTGCAAATGCCCATCTCCTGATCATAGTAATAGTGTTCCATATACGCTTTACAGTTACCGACCACTGGAGGCATCTCACAGATTCCTTTTGAAAAAAAAAAGCAACAATTAAATATCACTAAATAGGAAAGGAAACGATAATTGGTGATAAATATGACTGTTATGGCCTGTCCACATGATCGGATTTTCCGACAACAAATGTTGGATGCGAGCTTGTTGGCAGGAAGTCCAACTGTGTACGCTCCATCAAACGTTTGTTGTCGGACTTTCCGCCAACAAATGTTGGCTAGCAGGTTCTCAAATTTTCCGCCAACAAATTTTTTCAATCCATGTGTACACAAGTACGAGCCGGAGCTATAACTAGCGTTCGTAATTGAGAGAGATATCACGTACATCTTGTACGTCACTACGTTCGTAATTCTTGGCCAACATTTATGTGACTGTGTGTATGCAAGACAAGTTGGAGCCAACATCCTTTCGAACAAAAATCCACGGTTTTGTTGGCGGAAAGTCCAATTGTGTGTACAAGGCCTACGAGTTGTACTGAAAAGTGTAATCAGGGAAGGATACACCTCTAATGAATCAGTATTGAGCCACAAATGATGCACATAACATATACCTATTTTGCACTCCTTCTCGCAGGCTTCCTGAGTATGAAAATTGTTTCCATTTCCTTTACATCCGCCATACAAGAATATCTTGCAAGTGGCAGTCTCCTTATCATAGTAATAGCGTTGCTCAGATGCCTTACATGGACCAACTTCTGGAGGCATGTCACAAACTCTACCTGAAAAAAAAATACTCTTGAATATAAAATAGCAAGGGAAATGATAATAATTAAGTAGGACTGTTGGGGTCATACTGAAAAGTGTCATCAGGCATGGATACACCGCTAATTAATTCATATTTAGCAACATACAATGATAGTTTCATAGTTGGTATGGTTGAATAAAGACAATAGTCCAGTTCCACATGTGTTGGTGTGTGTTTGTTTGTGCGTGTGCGTGTAGAAAATCATTTATTATATCCCCGTATATTGTTTTTGCTAAGATGCACATCCAAAAGTAATTTAAAACTATCCCTACTTCCTGCCGACACCAAGGATTATGGAAGGGATTTCCACATCCTTACCGCCCTCACAGTGAAAAAAACCCTACGCAGCTTAAGGTTAAACCACTTCTCTTCCAGTCTCATCATGTGGCCCTGTGTCCTCTTACACTCTCTGCAACTAAGAAGTTTCCTACTTACGCTGGGCTCACCATTGAGATATTTGTATATTCAGGGCTTTTTTTCTGCGGAAACGTGGGGGAACGCAGTTCTGGCACCTCCAGCATTGAATGTATGTAATAGCATGGGGTGTGGGGTGTGCTGGAGGGTCTATTGATGTTGGCTGCTGGGGTATATACTGTCGCTGGTGGGGATCTGATTTTGTGTGAAGGTCTATTGTTGCTGATGGGGAATCTATTGTTGCTGGGGGATCTTATGTTGCTGGAAGGAATCTACTGTTGAGGGAGAGGTCTATTTTTACTGGCTGCTGGAGGATCTATTGATGCTGGCTGCTGGGAGATCTGTTGTTGCTGCTGGGGGGGTCTAATGTTGTTTGGGTGGATATTTTGTTACTGAGTGTGATATTTTGTTGTGGGTAGTTCACTGTTGCTGCAGGGAATCTATTGTTGTTGAGGTGGAGTCCATTGTTGCTGGGGGAGTCTATTGTTGTGTGGGGATCTATTGCTGGGATTCTATTGTTGCTGGCTGAAGGGGATCTACTTTACTGCTTTTCTTTTTATCATCAACATGTTCCATACAAATTATTTAGCACCACAAAATGATACTTGATTCTGTATTCTCTAAATGGCGCAGTACTGGTAGGTGGGTAGGGGGTGGAATCAAGGGACGGTGGTCAGAGGTGGGTAGGGGGCAGAGACAAGGGGTGACTCAGACAGGGGGAGTTCCTGCACCTATTCTCCTAGGAAAAAAAATCCTGTGTATATTGCTATCATATCTCCTTTCAAGCATCTTTTCTCCGGGGGAAAATAAATTTAGCGCTTATAGTTGTTCCCCATAATATGAGGTCCTCCAGTCCCTTTATTCATTTAGTTGCCCTTCTCTAGACTCTCTCGAGTTCCATCACATCCCTTCTGAGGACTGGTGACCAGAACTGGACGAAATACTTCAGATGTGGCCGAACCAGAATTTTATAAAGTGGCAGGATTATCATTTTATCTCTTCACTTTTTAATGTATGCTAATAGTCTACTGGCTTTGGTAGCCAGCTTTACGCTGCATTCTATTGTTCAGTCTGTCTTCTACTAGGACCCCTAGATCCTTCTCCATCCTGGTGTAGCGGCCACAACCTTTGCTGCTCGGCCTTGAATTAATGGGCTTACCAGTTACCCTCTCCTGGCCTGCTCCTCCGCATCTAGGGGTTCCTAGGGTTAGTACCCAACGACTTGTACACTGACACAGATAAAGCCTTTCAAAAGGTTTTATTTTTCAGCAGAACTTTCACAAACACAGTCTCTTAGAGAACAGAGGGCACGGGGGAAGAACTCAGGTACCTTGAACTGCAGGTTTAACAAAGTCTCTATTTCCACCCAGAGAGTAGCTACTCGCAGCTAGGTACTTCAAGGCTGAACAGGTCTCTAGCCAGAGGTCATGGCAGTCAGCGCGTTGACTCAAACTTGAACAAATAACTGAAAATGAATAGGAATCTTTTTCCAACTGTACCTGGAACGTTTCCCGCTTCTTTTGAGGTACTGGAAAAGTGTGGACTCGTCAATGTCCTTCCCAACTCAGTAACCAGGCACTTCTCAGGATGCCACTTGTCAGCCCTCCTCCGAAGAGTCCTCCCTTGGTCATTTCCACGAGCTGTGGTGCCCTTCCAAGCTGAGAGCACACCCGGACACTTTGAATCCTCCCTCAGTTACAGCGCCTCGGACCAGCCGGTTCTGAGACTCGGGAACAGACGGATCCCCACTCCAGACCAGACGGGTTTACCAGGGGCCACTGACAGGAACATGCTGTGGGGTGTTGAACACCCTGTGACCGGGACCCCTCACGGGGCTACCCCGGTCCTGGAACCAGAACAGACCACACGGGTCTCTCAAACAACTCCGGAACCCCGAACGCGTGACCCACACCTGTTTAGGTACCTTCTCCCAGACTCCTCAGCGGGCCTCGGCACTCCCGCTGATTGGCTCCGAGAGGGCCATACTCAAACATCCAAACAGGCCTGGTTCTAGCCTGTCATGTGCACCTCACCATTCACATGACCAGGCAGAACATCAATCATGACCTGGTCAGACTGGTGTTAAGGCTTACCTACACAATTAACCCTCAGTACTGTAAGGTTCTGATGCAAAAATGAAATTTACAATGCGTGTGACATTTGATCCCAAATGTTATCCCTTACACTGGAATCCCCAAGGAGTTCTCCCCCTAATAATGCACAGAACAAACACCTATTTTGTTTCTTTAGGCTGGCCCTAGATTATACAATTTTCTTTCCTTCAACCACAGGACGGAGAAATCCCTCCCGCTGTCCTATTGTATTCCGACAGAGGGAGATTTCCCCACTGTCACAATACAATGATCAGTGCTGGCAGCTATAGCAACCGGCCATGATCGTATGAAAATAACCCGATAGATTGGTTGTACTGCAGTCAATCGATTGATCAACTTCAGTACAATCAGCCTGCCTGTACATGGATTGAAATTTCAATCCATCTATGGCTGGCTTTAGTAGGAAAACTGCATTTATTTTACAATTACCACAGAAGAAGGTCTTGCAAGTGCCTTCTCCTTATCAGAGTAATATCACAGCATGTGGCCCCTGCATGGACTGACTTATTTAGGCAAGTCACAGACTTCAGCTGGAAAAAAAAATCATTAAACACCTAAATATCAAATAGCAATGGCAATAGCTATTATATGATATCATCAAGATTGCTAAAACTTCACAGATAAATATCCTCTAGCCTGGATATACTACTAATGAATAACTAATTAATCAATTTTGAAGATCATACAAGGAACAGAAAAAATACCTGATTTACAGGTGCTCTGACAGGCTTCCCAAGTTGCAAAATTGTTTTGGTTTCCTTTACAACCGCCATAGATGAAAGTATCACAAGTCCCTGTATGTTTATCATAGTAATAGCGAGGGAAGTGCCCTTTACATGGACCGACTTCTGCAGGCAAGGCACAGATTCTTTCTGGAAAATAAATACATACATCTAAACAATGAACAGCAATGGAAAAGATAATTGATGATAAATATTAGGGTTGCACTGATACCAAGCATTTGCATGAGTATCGGTACTCGTGTAGATGCTCCGATACTAGGAAGTGATACCTTCAGGTTTATTTTGTTTCAGCTCTCAACGGGGGAATGTAACAAAAGAATGCCGGTAATTATTGGTTGTTAAGGAGCTGGGCTGCCGTGTCCTCAACAACCGATGACATTTCAGCTGTCCCCGCCTCTTTCTCCTTTTCCGCCTGCTGTCCCTTCTGCCCTTTGCCTCCTCCTCCTGTCAGCTTTGCCGGGTGTCTTCCCCACCTCCTCATTTCTCTTTCGCCAGCTATGCCAGGTGTCTTCCCCACCTCCTCCTTTCTCTTTCGCCAGCTATGCCAGGTGTCTTCCCCACCTCCTCCCTTCTCTTTCGCCAGCTATGCCAGGTGTCTTTCCCACCTCCTCCTTTCTCTTCGACCAGCTGCAGTGTTCTACTAGCCACTAGCGATTCTGTCATCCTGCATGGTCCGGTGGCTTCCTGTTTTTTTTTTACTTAACCGGTTCCCGACCAGCACACGACGATGTACATCGACAGAATGGCACGGGCAGGCATATTGGCGTACATGTACGTCCAATCTTCAATGCCGCCCTGCCATCGGGAGCACGCCGCCGGCGGCGCGCTCCCACGCTGGTCGGGACCCCCATGAGTCCAGGCGCGGGACCCGCGGACTCGATTTCCGGGGGCATACCCGCGATCATCTCACGGGACGGCTGAATGGAGGAAATGCTGTGTAAACAGCATTTCTCCATTCTGCCTAGCAACTAGTGACGCTGATCTCTGCTCCATGTGATTGGAGCAGAGATCAGTGTTCACAAAATGAAAGCCCAACCCCCCCACAGTTAGTAACACACCCCTAGGAACACTTAACCCCTACACTGCCACCCCCTGGTTAACCCCTTCACTGCCAGTGTCATTTACACAGGAATCACTGCATTTATATAGCAGTGATTACTGTATAAATGACAGTGGTCCCAGAAATGTGTGAAAAATGTCCGATGTGTCCGCCATAATGTTACAGTCACAATAAAAATCGCTGATCGCCGCCATTACTAGTAAAAAAAAAAATGAAAAACAATTATTAAGAAAAATGCTATAAAACTATCCCTATTTTGTAAATTCTATAACTTTTGCACAAACCAATCAATAATCGCTTATTGCGATTTTTTTTACCAAAAATATGTAGAAGAATACGTATCGGCCTGAACTGAGGGAAAAAAATATTTTTTTATATATTTTTGGGGGATATTTATTATAACAAAAAGTAAAAAATAATGTGTTTTTTTCAAAATTGTCGCTCTATTTTTGTTTATAGCGCAAAAAATAAAAACCGCAGGGTGATCAAATACCACCAAAAGAAAGCTATATTTGTGGGAAAAAAAGGAAGTCAATTATGTTTGGGAGCCACGTTGCACGACCGCGCAATTGTCAGTTAAAACGACGCAGTGCCGAATTGCAAAAAGTGGTCTGGTCTTTGACCAGCAAAATGGTCCGGTCTGTAAGTGGTTAAGTATTATTATTTTTACCACCCCTCTACCCAGTTTTCCTAGACAATAGGTATTGGTAACTGGTATCAGCGAGTACTTTAAAAAAAGTATCAATACTCGTACTCTGTGTTAAAAAAATGGTATCATGCATCCTAAATAACTATTAATAACCTAATACTAAGTATGCCTGATAAAGGCACATGCATGCTCCAAACGCGAGCTCGAGCACGCCTCCCGTCCATCACGTGCTTGTTGTGTGACCTTCTTCAGCCTCGGGAACCACCAGAGCCACCGGGAACTGCTGATCACCACTGCTGCCCAGCTGAACTACAGAAGTCCAAGCTACTTATGCCATGGACATTATATCTCACCAAAACCTGAGTTGATCTTACTTTTATTAAACATTGAATTTTAACTGACATACTGCACTCAGAGTGGTGCCGCTCCTCTCTCTCGCCGCTCCTGGTCTGGTCTAAGCAATGAATGAAATTTCCCTACTGGCACACATGGACCTTGGAACTATTTCCATATCACACTAGCTGCGTTTCTACTGCTCCATCTTTTTAAAATTTTAATAACTACTACTGTTGAAATCATACTAAAAAGTGTCATCAGGAATGGATACACCACTAATAAATCAATATTGTGCAATATACAATTATTATTATTATTATACAGGATGTGTATAGCACTGAAAGTTTGCGCAGAGCTTAACAAAATGAAGGTAGACATTACAATAACATTACAGTTTGGTACACGAGGAATCAGAGGGCCCTACTCATTAGAGCTTACAATCTAAACAGGAGGGTCAATTGATACAAAAGGTAATAGCTGTGGGGGATGAGCTGATGGAGGAAGTAAAACAGTGTTAGTTAGAAGCAGGATAGGCTTCTTTAAAGAGAAGGGTTTTCAGGGATCGTCTAAAGGTGGATAGATTAGGGGACAGTCAGACAGATTGGGGTAGGGAGTTTCAAAGGATGGGAGAAGCTCTGGAGAAATCCTGGAGGCGAGCATGGGAGGAGGTGACAAGGGAGCTAGAGAGTGGGAGGTCTTGGGATGACTGAAGAGAGTGGCTTGGTTGGTATTTTGGGATATATAAAGCACAGAATAAATATCTGTTTGGCAAATGTTCTCACAGGCTTCCTTAGGCTGGCCCTTGATTATGCAAACTGCTCAATTCTGATTGTGTTGATGGGGGTATCCCTCCCACTGAACTATTGTATTCTGATGGTGGGAAGATTCTCCACCGTCAGAATACACAATGAGCACTGCTAGCAGCTTTAGCTACTGAGAGTGATTATATGGAAAAAAATGACAGGCTGGTTGTAGTAAAGTTGATCAATACATAAACTTCACTACAATCAGCCTATCCCCATAGATGGATCGAAATTCATCCAGTTCCTGCTGAACCGGCTGAATATCAATTCATCTATAGCCGGCTTTAAGAACCACAACCACCATAGATGAATATCTTTCAAATTCCTGTCTTCTTACCATGGCAATAGCATTGCATGTGGCCTCTACATGGACACATTTTTTTTAGGCAAGTCACAGACGAAAGATGTAAATGCCTAAATATTGAATAGAAACAGAAAAATATATTATGTGATATCATCAAGAACGTTGTAACCTTGTAGAAAAATGTCATCTAGTCTGGGTATGCTACTAATGAATAACTAATTAATCAATATTGAGCAACATACATTTGTAGCACCCTCTAGTGTGCTAAAATAGGTAGTGTTAGGTTTTTTTCCTGTCAGAGAAGGTAAAATGTTTAGGCTTTGCTGGTAATGTTTAGGAACGCCTGTGTTTAATCTGGGTCAGGTGAGTAAACCAGGGAGGGCTGGTATGACTCAGCGGGCAGCATCTCTGGTACCTCCCCTACATTTGGAACTGGCTGGAAACTTCCAGAAGAATGGGAGGGAGGTTAGGAGAAACTGCCTGCCCTGACCAATCCCCAACAGATAGGTTGTCAGGGTCAATTACTCAGGGTCAGCCTAGCGGAGCAGAAGAGTTTGGGTGGAAGTTGGGGATGGAGTGCTAGGAGGCTGTTGGACCCTTTAGTGTAACCCCCTAGTCTGGGGGGGGGGACCTCAGATCTGGGAGCTCAGGTGCAGGGGGGATCCTCAGATATCCCACAGAGAAATCCTGTCCAGTGACAGGGGAGCTGGTTTGAGGACAGCAGGAGCCAGAGAGCACGTCTGAGAGATCTCCAAGGAGAAGACAGCCAGGTGGGTTGATGAGTGTTACAGTCAGGGAGGACTGAGAGGCAGCCTG
The DNA here is from genome assembly GCF_037356315.1 of Lithobates pipiens. Classification (NCBI taxonomy): domain Eukaryota; kingdom Metazoa; phylum Chordata; class Amphibia; order Anura; family Ranidae; genus Lithobates; species Lithobates pipiens. The sequence continues at coordinate 58,539,119 of NW_027507764.1, read as the reverse complement.
AGAGGACTGGGTGAGAGCAGTCTGGGATGGATGCCAGGTCAGTCTGGGAGGACTGTGAAAGCTTAGCCAAGAGGGCTAGGGAAAGGGAAAGCTGAAGCCAGGTGGATTGACAGTGCCTGAAGAGGTGGTGCACAGGAGGACAGCTGGGCACTAAGACTTTTCTACACAACTACCAGTCCCTGCCCGTAAAGGGCATTTGCTACCAATCTGACTGGGCCCTATTGATCACCTAAAAGTGTACCAGCTTGTCCTGGAAGTTGTAGTGCTTCAAACAAGTGTTGTGCTGGAGGAGTTGAGACGTGTGTAAATAGTCTGTACAGAAGTAGTTGTCACAGGAAAGTTCTGTCTAAGTCAAGTGGGCATCCCATAATCCTCCTATCCCCACATAGGTTTAACACCCATAATACAACTTAAAAAAAAAGCTACAAGGATGGTTTCTTGACATCAGAGTGCTGTGAAAATTCTGTTTGCCTGGCTGTGCGCGGTGGGGATCTCTATTCACCAGCGGGGGTAGCGTTACATATCAATGCACAGAAAAAATACCTGGTTTACAGTGTCTCTCGCAGGCTTCGCGATTAGCATAATTGTTTGTGTTTCCTTCACAACCGCCATAGTAGAAAGTCTTGCACATATCTGACTGTATATCATAGTAATAGCGCAGGATGTGCCCCTTACATGGACCGACTTCTGGAAGCAAGTCACAGGCTCCACCTGAAAAAAAAATACTCCTAGTTTTCAAATAGCAATGGAAAACATAATTGGTGATAAATATGACGGTTGGAACATTACTGAATTGCCACCAGGTATGGATACGCCACTTATTAGTATATATTGAGCAACATATAATAATACACAGAACAAATACCTAATTGGCATGACTTTTCACAGACTTTCCTAGAAGGAAAATTGTTTGAATTTCCTTGACAACCACCAAAGAAGAAAGTCTGGCAAGTGCCCGTCTCATTATTATAGTAATATCGCTTTTTGTGTGCCTTACATGGACCCTTTTCTGGAGGCAAGTTACAGATTCCACCTGAAATAAATAAAATAAAAAACACTTCTGAATATGAAATAGCAATGGAAAATTAGATAATGGGGGATAAAAAACACGGTTACATAGTTACATAGTTAGTAAGGTTGAATAAAGACACCAGTCCATCCAGTTCAACCTGAGTGAGTGTCTACAATTGTCCCTATCCCTGTACATTGCACACTCACATCAGTCCCTACCCTCAAGGAGCCCACAACTGTTGAAGGCTGTTGAAACCTTACAGAAAAAAAGGTCATCAGGGATGAATACACCACTAATGAATCAATATTGAGCAGCATGCAATGATGAACAGAAAAATACCTGATTTGCAGTTGCCCTGGCAGGCTTCCAGAGTTTCATAATTGTTTTTATTTCCTCCACAACCACCATAAAAGAATATCTGGCAAGTGCCTTTGTAGCTATCATAGTAATAGCGCGGGATTCTGGCCCTACATGGACCAACTTCTGGAGGCAAGTCACAGGCTCCACCTGAGGAAAAAAAACACTCCTAAATATCAAATAGCAAAAACATAATTAGCGATAAATATGACTGTTGGAACATCACTGAAGTTTCATCAGGGATGGACACACTACTAATTAATCAATATTGAGCAACGTACCGAAACACACACAGAAGTACGCATACAAATACCTAATTGGCACGCATTTTCACAGTCTTCCTTGGTAGGAAAATTGTTTGCATTTCCTTCACAACCACCAAAGATGAAATTCTGGCAAGTGCCCGTCTCCTTATTATAGTAATAGCGCTCTATGTCTGCCTTGCATGGACCCTTTACTGGAGGCAAGTAACAGGTTCTATCTGAAAAAAAAACAAAAAAAACCGCTCCTGAATATTAAATAGCAAAACAAGATAATGGGTGATAAATATAACTTTTGACCGACGGTTGACCTCAAGTTAAACATAAGTTGAAGCAGACATAACAGGAGGGTTCCTATGGGCAATAATAGGGGCGAGAGGGGTGGTCTCTCGGGAGCAGGGGGTTCCCTGGTCGAGTCCCTTACTCGGCACAGCTTGATCCCGTGAGGGCCGCTGAGGTTCTTCCTCTGCCCCGCCGGCAGTGATTTACAGCAGGCACCACGGTATCTCGCTCCTACCTTAGACAGTGCTCTTATAGAATCGCGGAAAACCCTTTGTTGGGTTTGATCTGCTTTTTTTGTCCAATTTTCTTTTCTTTTTTTTGTTACCTTGGAGTAGCCTTGACCTGGTATTTCGGCAGAAGCTCCCTTGACTGAGCACTAGCTAAAGTAGTTTTAGTGGTACTCCTGTAGTCATAGGTGGGCGGATTCAGCACAATTGTTAATAAGGTTGTATTGAGAAATTGTTTTACTCTGCTTTGTATATGTGCTGTATCAAGTCATCTGTTGGCCATGCAGGCCTATGTCATTTTCCTTTTGTTTTGAAAATAAAATATTTTGAAAGTAAAAAAAAAAAAATATATATAACTTTTGAAATGTGACAGAAAAAATGGTTGTCGGGGATGCACTAACGAGTCAATACATACCAAAAGACAATGATGCACAGAACATATACTTATTTGACACATGTTTTTGCAGTCTTCCCTAAGCTAGCCACAGATCTTTCCTTCAACCATGGGTTGAACACTAAGCCCTTCTTGTACATACGGTCGGACATTCCGACAGAAAATGTCCGATCGGACCGTGTTGTCAGATAATCCGACTGTGTGTGGGCTCCATCGGACTGTTTCCGTCGGAATATCCGACGGACAGAGTTTTAGAGTTGGGCTATTAAACTTTCTGACTACATGATCCGATCGGATTTTCCGATAACTTTGTCCGACCGTGTGTATGCAACACAAGTTTCGGAAAAAATCAGTCGGACAAAATCCGACGGATTTTGTTGTCGGAATGTCCGACCGTGTGTACAAGGGCTAACACTGACTGTGTTGATGGAGGAATCCCTCCCACTGTGCTATTGTATTCTGACAGAAGGAGATTTCCCTGCCATCAGAATACAACTGCTGGAATCTATAGCCGCCGGCCATGATCTTATGTAAAAAAAAACTTCACAGCCTGCCCATCGATGGATTGAAACTCCACTGGTTCCTACTGAACTGTCTACATTTTGATCTTTCTATGGCTAGCTTTAGTAAGAAAATTGTTTTAATTTCCTTTACAGAAGAGGGTCTTGCAAGTCTCCTTATCATAATAATTGCGTTGGATGTGGCTCCTACATGGACCAGCTTTTTTAGGCAAGTCATAGACTTCAGTTGGAAAAAAAACTTGACATCCCTAAGGCTGGGTTCACACTGCCACACAGAGTTGCTCACAGCAGGGGTCCGGTGCATCCCTGTTCAACATTTTAGGTCTGATTTCGGTCTCAATTTTTGCTGAATTCAGACCTGGAATGGACCGGAAGACGCACAGGACTCCTGTGCATTTCGCTCTGGAGCCGCTATGGAGATGTGTGAATCAGCTCCATAGAGAGCTGGTCACCATCTGCTGACACGCGAATTGAATGCAGGGAAATCCGGATCCAATTTGCACTAGTGTGAGCCCAGCCTAAATGTCAAATAGCAATGGGAAAAAAAATGTGTGATATCATCAAGACTGCTGTACCTTCACCGATACATGGCGCCTAACCTGCATATTCTACTAATGAATAACTTATGAATCAATTTTGAGAAATATACAATAAAGAACAGAAAAAATACCTGAATTGCAGTGGCTCTCGCAGGCTTGCTGAGTTTCATAATTGTTTTTGTTTCCTCCACAACCGCCATAGCCGAAAGGCTTGCAAGTGCCCGACTGTGTATCATAGTAATAGCGTGGGATGTTCCCCTTACATGGACCGACTTCTGGAGGCAAGTCACAAGCTCCACCTGAAAAAAAATAAAAATAAATACTCCTAAATAGGGATGAGCCGAACACCCCCCGGTTCGGTTCGCACCAGAACTTTCGAATGGACCCCAAATTCGTACGAACGTTAGAACCCCATTGAAGTCTATGGGACTCGAACGTTCAAAATTAAAAGTGCTAATTTTAACGGCTAATATGCAAGATACTGTCCTAAAAAGGGTTTGGGGACCTGGCTCCTGCCCCAGGGGACATGGGTCAATGCCTAAAATGTTTTTAAAAATGTCCGTTTTGGCGGGAGCACTGATTTTAATGACGATTAAAGTGAAAAAAAGGTGAAATATTCCTTTAAATATGGTGCCTGGGGGTGTCTGTAGTATGCCTGTGAAGTGCCACGTGTTTCCCGTGTTTAGAACAGTCCCTGCACAAAATGACATTGAATGGAAATAACACCATTTAAAACTGCTTGTGGTTTTAATCTTATATCTGGTTCCTGCAATAAGGTTGAAAATCATTGAGAAAAATGGCATGGGTAGCCCTCCCTGCCCATTACCAGCCTATTTGGGTCTTATACGCATATTAAGGGGAACCCTGTACCCATATTTAAAAAAGGAAATGCGTGTGGCCCCCAGGCCCTATATACTCAGAACAGCAGTATACAGGCGGTGCAAACAAGACCGGGACTGTGTAGGTTTGTTGTGTTAAGTTGAATCTGTTTGTAATTTTCAACTGGTACATTTTTAAAGTGTAGCTCCAGTCAAAAAAACTATTTTTAAGCTTTTTGGAAAACATAGGGAAGGGTTATCACGCCTGTATAATTTGTTTTGTCGTCCATCTTTTTTCATCTCACTTGCTGTTGTCTCCTTCCGTTTGCAAGTAGGAGATGTTTGTAAGTTGGATGTTTGAAAGTAGGGGCCTGCCCTATATGCTCTGCAGAAATGGTGGAACAAGGTGTTGGTTTTGCCACAACATTGTAAGCCCTCAAAGTGACTCTTGGTGGGCGCTGGAGCGCCCTACTGTGAACGATTATATTAAGAATTGTAATTACATGCCATTGTTGAACAGTGGTAGAAAAATTGACCTTTGGTGGTTGTGGTGCTGGTGCCACAACACTATAAGTCCTCACCGTTACTCTGGGTGGGCACAGGAAGGGGCCCTCCTGTGAAATATTATATCAAGAATTGTAATTACATGTCCCTGTTAAACAGGGGCAGAAAAATTTGGCCTTAGGCACTGGTGCTGGTGCCACCACACTGCAACCTCTCCCATATACTCTAGTTTTATTGCAGGAATTAGCCCTGCTGCAAAGCATTGCATCAAAAATTGTAATTAAACGCCCCTGTTAAACAGGGGCAGAAAAATTGGGCCTTAGGCACTGGTGCTGGTGCCACCACACTGCAACCTCTTCCATATACTCTAGTTTTATTGCAGGAATTAGCCCTGCTGCAAAGCATTGCATCAAAAATTGTACTTAAACACCCCTGTTAAACAGGGGCAGAAAAATTGGGCCTTAGGCACTGGTGCTGGTGCCACGACACTGCAACCTCTCCCATATACTCTTGTTTGATTGCAGGAATTAGCCCTGCTGCAAAGCATTGCATCAAAAATTGTACTTAAACGCCCCTGTTAAACAGGGGCAGAAAAATTGGGCTGATGGCATCACCCAGAACCAGAAATGTTCTTCCAACATATCAGCGGAGCAGGAAGAGGATAGACAATCAACATAACAGGACAGTCACTCAGCATCAGCATAGGCAGTCTTGAAGGGATGTGATATTTCAAAACAAATTATTCTGTTACATCAGCTTCAGGTGCTTGGTAGCTGTGGGTGATCCAAGACTGATTCATCTTGATGAAGGTCAGTCGATCAACTGATTCGGTGGACAGGCGCACCCTGTGATCGGTAACAAAGCCACCAGCAGCACTGAAGGTGCGTTCCGAAAGAACGCTGGATGCAGGACAGGCCAGTAGCTCAATTGCATACTGTGCAAGCTCTGGCCAGTGATCCATCCTCAAGACCCAGTAAGCCAGAGGATTTTCGGTGGGAAAGGTGTCCAAGTCTGACCTTGCCCCTAGGTATTCCTGCACCATGTAAATCAGATGCTGGCGATGGGTGCTGGAACCGATCATACCTTGGGGCTGCGGACTAAAAAATTGTCTGAAAGCATCAGTCAGACGGCCACCTTCTCCACCGCTCCTTCTGACCGATGCCTCAGCAACACGTTGTCCAGGACCAGGAGTCTGTAACCTCCCAGTCTCTGGGAACGCGTTGCACAGACCTTTCTGTAGGGCCTCCCGGAGATGTCTCATCCTCTGCTCCCTCTGCGATGGCAAGATAAGGTCGGCAACCTTACCCTTGTACTGTGGATCAAGGAGAGTGGCCAGCCAGTAATGGTCCCTCTCCTTGATCCAAAGAATACGAGGATCCTACCGCAGGCTTTGCAGGATCAGGGAGGCCATGCAGCGTAGGTTAGCTGAGGCATTTGGTCCGGAGTGTTTCTTGGGACTGTAAATCATCCCTACAAGACTGCTGCTGCTGCTGCTGATGCTGAGTGCCAGCCTCCACCTCCATGCTGAAACAATCATCCTCCTCCTCCTCTTCCTCCTCCTCATCCTCTTCCTGTGTGATGGGTGGCACAGCAGGAACACTGTCTGGATAAATGGGGCCTTGAGAGGCAAGGAAGTCCTCCTCTTCCTGCCTCTGTTCTGCCTCAAGTGCCCTGTCCATTATTCCACGCAGCGTATGCTCAAAGAGGTGGACAAGAGGTACAGTGTCACTGATGCATGCACTGTCACTGCTCACCATCCTTGTGGCCTCCTCAAATGGTGACAGGACAGTGCATGCATCCCTGATCATGCCCCACTGGCGTGGTGAGAAAAAAACCGAGCTCCCCTGACCCTGTCCTGGTGCCGTAGTCGCACAGGTACTCATTGATGGCCCTCTGCTGCGTGTGCAGCCGCTGCAGCATGGCCAACGTTGAGTTCCATCTGGTGGGCATGTCACATATAAGGCGGTTCTTGGGCAGGTTCAACTCCTTTTGGAGCTCAGCCAGCCGAGCACAGGAATTAAATGATCGGCGGAAATGCACACAGACTTTCCTGGCCTGCTTCAGGACATCCTGTAAGCCGGGGTACCTGCCCAAGAACCGCTGCACCACCAGGTTAAGGACGTGAGCTACACAGGGCATATGGGTCAGTTGTCCCTGTCGGAGGGCGGAGAGGAGGTTGGTGCCATTGTCACAAACCACCATTCCTGGCTTAAGCTGGCGTGGCGTCAACCACCTCTCGGCCTGCCCCTGCAGAGCTGACAAAACATCCGCCCCAGTGTGGCTCCTGTCCCCCAAACAAACCAGCGCAAGCACGGCATGGCATTGTTTTGCCTGCGTACTTGCGTAGCCCCTGGAACGCCTACGAAGCACCGCTGGTTCTGAGGACAGAGCACTGGAAGAGACCATGGAGGAAGATGAGGAGGGGGTGGAGGAGAGAGGTGTGTCACAACCAATAGTAGCATTTTGGAGGAGTGGTGGCGGAACAACCTCCAACACTACTGCACCTTGTCCTGCATCCTTCCCAGCTGCCAGAAGAGTGACGCAATGGGCCGTGAAAGACAGGTAACGTCCCTGTCCATGCCTGCTGGACCATGAGTCAGAGGTAATATGCACCTTACCGCTGACCGCCCTGTCCAGCGAGGCAAGGACATTGCCTTCCACATGCCGGTAGAGAGCCGGAATCGCCTTCCGTGAGAAAAAGTGGCGTTTGGGGACCTGCCACTGAGGAACCGCACATTGTACAAACTCACGGAAGGAGGCGAGTCTACCAACTGAAAAGGGAGCAGTTGAAGTGCTAGCAATTTAGCCAAACTAGCATTCAACCGCTGGGCATGTGGATGGCTGGGAGTGAACTTCTTTCGCCGGTCCAGCAGCTGGGGCAGGGACATTTGCCTGCTATAATCGGACGTCGGAAGCACTTGGCTGTGACACACCTAATTCTACACCTTCATTCCTCTCAGAGCAGGTTTCAGAGAGGACTGAAGGTCTAGTGGGGTTGGAGATGCCAGCTGATGAGGAGCAAGGAGAGGTCCGCTTTGTTCTTTGGTGTGGGTCTTTGAGGTACGCTTGCCAACGAGCTGCATGGCAGGTCAACATATGTCTGGTCAAGCATGTGGTGCCCAAGTGGCTGATGTTTTGGCCACGCGAGATACGCTTGAGACATATGTTGCAAATAGCAGCGGTGCGATCTGATGCACTCGTCTCAAAAAAGGCCCACACCAAAGAACTTTTAGAAGTTATGCTGCAGCTTGTGGAACATGACTGCCAGATTGCTGTCCTTCTTGAGCATCCCCTCTCTCTACGCTCACGCTACTGCCTTCCTCTAGCTGAGTGTCATCATCAGAGCCCACAAAACACTGGGCATCCTCCTGGAGCATGTACCCAACACTGTGCTCAAAGAGTTCAGGAGACTCCTCAGGAGGACGTGGTGGGTCTAGGGAAGGAGTCACTGATGATGACATTGAGAGGAGGGAAGACGATGCGTTGGCAGCTGCTTTGCTATTACCCTGAGACTGGGTGAGAGAGGATGAGGAGGATGAAGAGGGCTTGGTCATCCACTCTACCAAGTCGTTGGCATGTTGTGGCTCAACATGTCCAACTGCCGAAAAGAAGGACAAGCGTGTCCCATGGCCACGTGCTGATGACAATGCACCGCGTCCACGACCAGCACTGTTGTCTCTAGACACAGAGCCTGCTTGCCCTCTTTTATCGGCTCGCGCCTGTCTGCCTCTCCTTGCTGGCCTTCCAGACATGGTAATGGCCTGAAGGGAGTTGGGTAAAAAAGCAGTTGGGTAGTGTATATTGTGCTAGAGGCACACAACACCCACTAACTCCTGCAGATGCCTTTATTATAGAACACCAGAGATAAAGGGGTATATACAGATATATATAGCGGTGTATACTGCGGTCAGGGGAGGCAGACAGCAACCACTACACAACAGCAAGATCGAAAATCGTCCGAAAACGATCGGTGTGTACTGTGTTGAAGCTACACAGAACACCCACTAACTCCTCCAGATGCCTTTATTATAGAACACCAGAGATAAAGGGGTATATACAGATGTATACTGTGCTGTGCTGGAGGCACACACAACTTCCAATAACTCCTGCAGATGGCAAGTGGGCTCAAATAGAGAACAGCTATGTAGGTGGATATAGCGGTATGTACTGGGTACAGAGCACGCAGACAGCACGCACAAGCTCCTAACACTACTGACTGCAAGCTCTATTATAAAAGATAGATCACTAGCTATATAGGGGAGGTGAATATAGCGGTGTATACTGTGGTCAGGGCACGCAGACAACAACCACTACACAACAGCAAGATCGGAAATCGGCCGAAAACGATCGGTGTGTACTGTGTTGAAGGTACACAGAACACCCACTGCTTCAGACGCCAACACACTACACAAGGCCGCCGCGCTGGCGGCCTTATATAGTGTGGGGCGTGCACTACACAGCCTGAGCTATGATTGGCCACAGGCATCCTGCCTGTGGCCAATCATGGCTCTCCTCGCTGCTGGCGCTGCGATTGGCCAAGCATGCGGGGTCACAGTGCATGCTTGGCCAATCATGAGCCAGCAATGCACTGCGCCATCGCAGTGCATTGTGGACCAAAATGTTCGGACTTCGCCGAACGGACGAATAGCCGATGTTCGAGTCGAACGTATGTTCGACTCGAACACGAAGCTCATCCCTACTCCTAAATATTAAATAGCAATGCAAAAGATAATTGGTGGTACATATGGCGGTTGGAACCTTACTGAATTGTCATCAGGGATGTATACACCACTAATAAATCCATACGGAGCAACATACAGAATAAATACCTAATTGGCATGCATTTTTACAGTCTTCCACAGTAGCAAAATTGTTTTCATTTCCTTGGCAGCCACCATAGGTGAAGGTCTGGCAAGTGCCCGTCTCCTTATTGTAGTAATAACGCTCCTCATTCCCCTTACATGGACCCTTTTCTGGAGGCAAGTTACAGATTCCACCTGAAAAAAAAAGCACTCCTGAATATGAAACAGCAATGGAAAATGCGAAAATGGGTAATTAACATGACTGTTAAAACCTTTCAGAAAAAAGGTAATCAGGGATGGATACATCATTAAATAAGTATTGAGCAACATACAGAAACACACAGAACAAATACCTATGTGGCTTTTGCACATGTTCTCGCAGGCATCTTTAGTAGGAAAATTGTTTGCATTTCCTTGACAACCACCATAGGTGAAGGTCTGGCAAGTTCCCATCTCTTTATTATAGTAATAGTGCTGTATGTATGCTAAACATGGACCCTCTTCTGGAGGCAAGTTGCACAGTACACCTAAAAAAAAAACAATAAAAAAAAACAAACTCCTAATTATAGCCACAGATTATGGAATTTTCTTAAATTGGTTGTAAAGTCTAAAAAATGTTTACCTTATTGCATTCCTTGAATTAAGGTAAAAAATATTTAGGTGTCGGCATACCCCCTCACCCCCCTTTTACTTATCTGAGCCCTCATTCAATCGAACGCTGTGCATGTCTGCCGCTCTTCTCTCCCCTCACCTTCCGGTCTCGCTGGCTTTGCTGTCAATCGAAGCCAGTCACGACGGAGAGGGGGCGGGGTCAAAGGACGCAGTAGCAAGGCTCGCCAGCAAGCACACACAAGTGCCCAGTGAGAAGCGGCTTCCCATGGGGGCACTTGACAGAGAGGAGGGGCCAGGAGTGCCGCCTGGGGACCCAAAAAAAAGAAGGTTTGCAGCTGCTATGTGCAATTCCATTGCATAGAGAAGGTAAGAATTATTAAAAAAAAACAGCAGCGGATGAAGGAGCGGAAGGCTGGGCCAAGTCCAACTGTTTGTGTCAATGGATGCTGCTGCAGGGCTCGGGAGCAAGCACATACACAAGTGCCCATGTTGGAAGCGGCTTCCCATGGGGGTACGAGCACAGGGGGGGCCAAGAGCACAGGCAATCAAACCAAAAAAAAGGAGGTTTGCAGCCGCTCTGTGCAATCTCATTGCACAGACCAGGTAAGTATAGATATGTGTGTTATTTAAAAAAACACACATAATAATAATTACCTTTACAATCACTTTAATTTCAACCAAGGGTTGAAGGAAAGGGAATCGCTTGATTCCCCATCAACACATTCAGTGTTGATGGGGTAATCCCTCCCGTTGAGCTATTGTGTTGTGACAGTGGTAATTTTCCATGTCAGAATACTATGATCACTACTGGCAACTATAGATGATAATACAAAAAAACCCGACAGCCTGCCCATAGATCAGGGGTCCTCAAGTCACAGCTGCGGCCTGTCAGGGTGATTTTCCCAGCCACCCCCTTTAACATCACAGCATTCCCCACCCCTCTGCTACCTTAATCACAAAAGATGAGAAACAGGACAGGCCTGGACAAAGGGCAGGACCTTTTGAGTTAAGACGCGGGTGATTGATTATTAGGCAGCGGGATAGACCTAGCAATTAATCACCTGCTTTTAACTTGAAAAGTCCCACCAGATCTGTCATACTTCGCATCTTGTGTAAACAAGGTAGCAGAGGGGAGGGGGGAGTGCTGAGATGTTATAGAAGGGGCAGTGTAATAAGGCTGGAGGGCTCTGTGATGGGGGGCTTTGTGTTGGGGGCAGTCTGTGGTGGGGGAATCTATTATGGGAGGGGAGCTTTGTGATGGGGGCTCTGTGATGGGGGGATCTGTTATGGGGTGCTTTGTGATGGGGAATCGGTTATGCTAGAGTCTATGATGGGGGATCTGTTATGGGGGCTTTATGATGGGGGTTTTGTGATGTAGGGAGTCTGTGATGTGGGGGTCTGTTATCAGGGAGGGCTTTGTGATGGGGGATCTGATATGGGGGGCTTTGTGATTGGGGAGTCTGTGATGCGGGGGTCTGTTATGGGGGGCTTTGTGATTGGGGGTCTATGATGAGGGATCTGTTATGGGGGGCTTTGTGATGGGGGATCTGTTATGGAGGGCTTTGTGATGGGGGGGCTATTTGATTGGGGGAATCTGTGATGGGGGGCTTTTTGATGGGGGGGGAGTCTGTGATGAGGAATATGTGATGGGGGTATGTCTGATGGGGGATCTGTGATGGAGAACTCTTTGATGGTGAGGAATCTGTGATGGGGGGGATCTGTGACAGAGAGCTCTTTGATGGTGAGGAATCTGTGTTAAAAGCAGGTGATTAATTGCTAGGTCTATCCCGCTGCCTAATAATCAATCACCCGCGTCTTAACTCAAAAGGCTGTGTTGGAGAGGAGTCTGTGATGGGGGATCTGTGATAAAGAGGAATCTGTGATGGGTGGGGGGGGGGGGGGGTTCTGTGAGGCTCTGTGATGGAGAGGAATCTGTAATGAGGGGAGTCTGATGGAGAGGAGTCTCTGATAGGGGCTCTATGATGGAGGGGAGTCTGTGATGGGGGGGGGGGGGGTCTGTGAGGACCCCTGCCATAGATGGATCAAAACTCGACCAGTTCCTGATGAGCCAGCTGAATTTTAATTAATCTATGGCTGGCTTTCGTAAGAACATTTCCTTTACAACTACCACAGATGAGGGTCTTGCAAGTGCCCATCCTCTTATCACAGTAATAGCATGGTATGTGGCCCTAAATAGACTAACGTTTTTAGGCAAGTCACAAACTTCAGCTGGAAAAAGAAAAATGAAAAACCTTATATATGGAATATCATGGTAAAAGATATTATATGATATTATTAAGACTTGTAATTTTACAGATAAATGTCATCTAGCCCAGAAATACTAATAATGAGTAATGAATGAATCAATATTGATCAACATACAATGATGAACAGAAAAATACCTGGTTTACACGCGCTCTCACAGGCTTCCCGAGTATCAAAATTGTTTGGGTTTCCTTGACAACCACCATAGTAGAAAACCTGGCACATGCCCGTATATTTATCATAGTAAAATCGTGGGATATTCCCCATACATGGACCGACTTCTGAAGGCAAGTCACAAGCTCTACCTGGAAGAAAAAATAAAAAAACTCCTGAATATCAGATAGCAATGGAGAAGATAATAAATGGTGGTGAAAAATAAATATTAATAAAAAGGTGACAAATATGACTATTGTAGTTGTACTAAAAAGTGTCACCTTGAAAAGATTCAGTGCCGGCTGGTGTTTTTTATTTTGGGGGGGGGGGGGCGGCAAACAACCACCCCCCCCCCAGGGGTCTTGCTCTTGGTCATCCAACCCTAGGTTCTGTCCGGCAGCGCTCCTACAGTCGACGGGTGTCTTTTCCTCCTCTGCATCACAGCAGCTTCCTTCGTGTGTCTTCTCCCTCCTCCTTTTAGGCACCCAATAGGATCTAAGGTTCATTCACTATTGTCGCACACAACCCACACAACTGGGTGGGCTCGAAGCGCAGTGCTCTGTGCCCTGAGCCCACCCTTTTTTGAAGCTTATTAAAGCCTCTGGTTCTAATCTCGTGCTAAAAAAAAACTCCCCATTGGAATATATGCATCTGGTGCCCTGCATGTAGATTAGGGGGCTGGACACATTGATAGGGAGGGTGTCCATGTACCCCTAATAGACAGGCCGCCACTGGATAGATACACCACTAATGAATAAATATTAAGCAACATGCAATGAAGCACAGAACAAATAACTATGGCATGTGTTCTTGCAGCCTTCTTTAGGCTGGCCCTCTATTATGCAACTTTTTTTCCTTCAGCAACAGGTTAAAGGAAAAAAAAAAATCACTTGATTCCCCTATGAACATAGTTAATATTGATGCGGGAATCCCTTCCACTGGGCTATTGTAGTTTGATAGCGGGAGATTTCCCCACTGTTAGAAAACAATGATCATTGCTGGCAGCTTTAGCCGTTTGTGTATACTGAAGTCAGTCAACCATGAGTTGATAAGTTGGTAGATCAAGATCAGTTTAACCAGCCTGCCCATAGATGGATCGAAATTTTGAGCCATCTATGGCTGACTTAAGTGGGAACATTGTTTGTATTTCCTTTACAACCACCACAAATGAAGGTCTTGCACATTCCTGTCTCCTTATAGTAATAGTGTGGCATGTAGCCCCTACATTGGACCAACTTTTTTTAGGCAAGTCACAGTCTACAGCTAGGGAAATATAATTAAAATGCCTAAATATCGAATACCAACGGAAAAATATAATATGTGATATAATCAAGACTGTTGTAACTTTAAAGATAAATGTCATCTAGCCTGGATATACTACTAATGAATAACTAATGAACTGAGCAACATACGATGATGAAAATAAAAAAATACCTGGTTTACAGTGGCTCTCGCAAGCTTCTTGAGAAACAAAATTGTTTTGGTTTCCTCCACAACCACCATAGACGAAAGTCTGGCAAGAACCATCAGGTTCATTATAGTAATAGCGCTTTATGTGCTGCTTACATGGACCAACTTCTGGAGCCGAATCACAGTCTCCACCTGAAAAAGAAATATATATAATATAAAATAGCAATGGAAAAGATAATTGGTGATCAATATGACTGTTGGAGCCATACTGAAAAGTGTCATCAGGGATGGATACACCAATAATTAACCACTTCAATACCAGCCACTTGTACTCTCTTCCTGCCCAGGCCATTTTCAGCTTTCCTCACTGTCGCACTTTAAATAACAATTGCTTGGTCATTTTGTTCACACGACTAGAACTTTCTTTTGGTGTCACCATTGTTTTTTTTAATTTTTTGCTAAATAAATGAAAAAAGAAAAAAAAAAACATTTTGAAGAAAATGTATTCTGCTACATTTCTTTGATGAAAATAACCCATATCATGGAATATTATTTAGTCTGTTGGAATGTTACTCCACAAACTATAGTATATACAGTATCTGAAAATCCTGATGTACTGATGGCCTCTCATTTCTTGAGGCCAGAAATTGCCAGGACAGTACAAATACCCCCCAAATTACCTCTTTTTTACAAAGTGGTCAGTCCAGGTTATTTAGTAAGAGGCATGGCAATTTTTTTACATAGCTACATAGGTACATAGTAGGTGAGGTCCAAACAAGACACAAGTCCATCAAGTCCAACCTATGTATGTGATTATATGACAGTATTACATTGTATATCACTGTATGTTGTGGTCGTTCAGGTGCTTATCTAATAGTTTCTTGAAACTATAGATTCTCCCCACTGAGACCACGCCTGTGGAAGGGAATTCCACATCCTTGCCGCTCTTACAGTAAAGAACCCTCTACGTAGTTTAAGGTTAAATCTCTTTTCTTCTAATTTTAATGAGTGGCCGCGAGTCTTGTTAAACTCCCTTCCACAAATTTTTTTTATCCCTATTGTGGGGTCACCAGTACGGTATTTGTAAATTGAAAGCATATCCCCATTCAAGTGTCTCTTCTCCAGAGAGAATATATTCAGTGCTCGCAACCTTTCTTCATAACTAATATCCTCCAGACCCTTTATTAGCTTTGTTGCCTTTCTTTGTACTTGCTCCATTTCCAGTACATCCTTCCTGAGGACTGGTGCTCAGAACTGGACAGCATACTCCAGGTGCGGCCGGACCAGAGTCTTGTAGAGCGGGAGAATTATTGTTTTATCTCTGGAATTAATCTCTTTTTAATGCATGCCAATATTCTGTTTGCTTTGTTAGCAGCAGCTTAGCACTGCATGCCATTGCTGAGCTTATCATCTACTAGGACTCCCAGGTCCTAGATTCCCCCAGAGGTTCTCCCCCCAGTGTATAGATTGCATTCATATTTTTTCCACCCAAATGCATTATTTTAACATTTTCTACATTGAACCTCATTTGCCATGTAGTTGCCTACCCCATTAATCTGTTCAGATCTTTTTGCAAGGTTTCCATTTCCTGCGGAGAAGTTATTGCCCTGCTTAGCTTAGTATCGTCCGCAAATACAGAGATTGAACTGTTTACCCCATCCTCCAGGTCGTTTATGAACAAATTAAACAGGATTGGTCAGAACCCTGGGGGACCCCAACTACCCACCCCGGACCATTCCGAGTACTTTCCATTTATCACTACCCTCTGAACTTGCCCTTGAAGCCAGTTTTCGATCCATGTACTCACCCTATGGTCCATGCCAACAGACCTTATTTTGTACAGTAAATGTTTATGGGGAACTGTGTCAAATGCTTTTGCAAAATCCAGATACACCACATCTACGGGCCTTCCTTTATCTAGATGGCAACTCATATAGAAGGTTAATAGATTGATTTGGCAAGAACGATTCTTCATGAATCCATGCTGATTACTGCTAATGATACCATTCTCATTACTAAAATCTTGTATATAATCCCTTATCATCCCCTCCAAGAGTTTACATACTATTGATGTTATGCTAACTGGTCTGTAATTCCCAGGGATGCATTTTGGGCCCTTTTTAAATATTGGTGCTAAATTGGCTTTTCTCCAATCAGCTGGTACCATTTCAGTCAGTAGACTGCCAATAAAAATTAGAAACAATGTTCTGGCAATTACTCGACTGAGTTCCCTAAGTACTCTCGGGTGCAAGCCATCTTGTCTCGGGGATTTATTAACGTTAAGTTTCCCAAGTCTAATTTTAATTCTGTCCTCTGTTAACCGTGGAGGTGCTTCCTGTGATGTGTCATGAGGATAAACACTGCTGTTTTGGTTACTGAAGTCCTCCGATTCCCTTGTGAAGACTGAGGAGAAGAATACATTCAATACATTTGCCATCTCCCCATCCTTTGTAACCAGATGTCATTCCTCATTCTTTATGGGGCCAATATGGTCTGTCCCCCTTTTTTACTGTTTACATACTTTCTTGAGATCTTTTTTGCTCTGCTCTGCTATGTGTCTTTCATGTTCTATCTTAGCCGTCCTTATTGCACCCTTACATTTCTTGTTGCATTCTTTATAAAGTCTGAATGCTGATGATGATCCTTCAACCTTGTATTTTTTTTAAGGCCTTCTCCTTTGCTTTTATATGCATTTTTACATTGAAGTTAAGTCATCCAGGACTTTTGTTCGCTCTTTTAAATTTATTGCCCAATGGGATGCTTTGGCTAATGCCCTTATTTAATATGCTCTTAAAGCAAACCCATCTCTCCTCTGTGTTCTTTGTTCCTAAGATTGTATCCCAATTTATGTCTTCTAGCAAGGTTTGTAGTTTAGGAAAGTTGGCTCTTTTGAAATTCAGTGTCTTTGTATTCCCCTTACGTTTCCTATTTGTGTGATTTATACTTAAGCCAATTGACCTGTGATCGCCGTTACATAAATTGCCCCATATGTCCACATCCGTAATCAGGCCTGTACATGTCCTTTTGAACTTGTAATTCTTGCCATAATTTTTTTGATTTTTTTTTTTTTTTTTACAAACTGTCACCAATGCCGTACTGTGTCATCATATAACTGGTGTGACAGTGATCAGGGATACTGACAGGTGACAGTACAGAAAAATAAAATTATTATTGTTTTCCAATTTTTTTCTTTTTTTTTACAATTTTTTTAAAGCACTGTGACCAGAGCAATATAATGTTACCATAATAACATTGCATAACTCTGGAGAAGGGATCAGTATTATTATTTTTTTTTATGCACATTAGGATTGCTTATAGCAATTAATTTCATTGCTATAAGCAAGCATTTTACCGAATTAAATTGATGTATTCAGTTTGTTTTTTTGTAATTAGCTGTGATTGTCTACAACTAAACACATGGTCCAGATGGGCTGTAGTTGGCCCTGTCTGTACCATGTGATCACTGTAACCAATTACCGCTAACAACCCAATTGTAACAATGAATAACATGAATCAAAGCCATTTATTGTTTACAATTTCCATGTGATCTGCTGTGATTGGTCACAGCCATCACAAGGTACTGACAGTGGGCTGGTATACTAATCAGTCATCGGCTGTGTCTGGTGGACAAAGCTGGTGTCAGATCGCACCCACAGCTCAGCCGCACGACTGCATGTGAGGCTCGTTCCCGGAGGACATCATATGACATCCACCCGAAACAATGAAAATCTCGCTCAGCCGTAAAATTGCTATAGGCCGGGCTGGAACTGGTTAATTAATGCTCAGCAACATACAATGAACAGAAAAATACCTGGTTTACAGTTGCTCTCACAGGTTTCCTGAGTAACAAAATTGTTTTGGTTTCCATTACAACCACTATAGATGAAAGTCTTGCAAGTACCCGAATGTTTATCATAGTAATAGCGTTGAATGTGCATCTTACATAAACCGCCCTCTGGAGGCAAATCACAAGCTTTACCTGAGGAAAAAACAAAAGCTCCTGAAGATCAAATATCAAAGTAAAAGATAATTGGTAATACATTTGACCAATTTGTAGTGAAAAGGGTCATCAGGGATTGATGCACCACTAATGAATGAATATTGAGCAACATACAATGGAGCCTAGAACAAATACCTGTATGTCACATGTTCTCACATGTTAGGCTGGCCCTAGATTATGAAATTTTCTTTCCTTCAACCACAGGTTGAACCTCCCGCTGTGCTTTTCTACTCTGACAGGGGGAGTTTTTCCCACCATCAGAATCAATGATCACTCAGCTGGCAGCTATTATGTGAAAAAAAAAAAAAAACAACAACTGTCTGGTTGTACTGAAGTTGATTGATAGATTGACTACCTGTCCATAAATGTATCAAAATTTGGTGATTCTGGCTGAACTGCCCAATTTTATACCCATCTATGGCCGGATTTACGATGACCATAGATGAAGGTCTTGCAAGTGCTTGGTTGATTTACTAAAATTGGAGAGTGCAAAATTTGGTGCAGCTGTGTGTGGTAGCCAATCAGCTTCTAACTTCAGGTTATTCAATTAAGCTTTCACAAAAAAAAACTTGGAAGCTGATTAATTTCTAAGCAGAGCTTCAAAAGGTTTTCAACTCTCCAGTTTTAGTAAATCAACTCCATTATGTGATATCATCAAGAATGATGCAACTTTACAGACAAATGTCATCTAGCTTAGATATTCTACTAATGAATAACTACTAGTCAATAATGAGCAACATACAATGATGATCAAAACAATTGTGTTGCGCTGTTAATATACTCAAATACACATATATTCAAATAATCAAAATCATGTAGTGCTCATACACTGATGAGAATAAAGTGATATAAGTGCAAAAAAGGAAATTCATCCATATATACTGTGCATGTAAAGCGGTAAACATGTGCATTCATAAATTATAGTATTTAATAAAGTGCCAAGAAAGATATACAGATTGAATATTTTCAATTAAAGTGCCAATGCATAAAAAAAACTCAAATAATGTTCATTCAGTATGACAAATCTTCAAATGTGGCATAAAACTAGTAAAATTTGTTTACAAATGTCCTGTGATCTGCTGTGGTCTCCATTGCCCCTGTGACAATGTCTATTGAGACGAAACATATGTCAGGTTGGAGGACATATCGATGTAGTTCGCCAAGGTGTAGAATGATCATTTCTGAATGCCTAATGTATTTGTTTTACTTGTGAGTAGAATACTGTTCTTTTACTTAATGTCTTATGCTGGGAAATGGCACAATAAGCAATTATGTTCCTTTTTTATATACATGTCTGGTTAATGAATGAGGACAACTAACCGGCCACATTATCGGTTGATATTTTTGATGACACATCTAACATATGGGTCTTGCAAAGGGAGTGTTACCTGCATACCCACAGTGGGGGGGTTGTTTTGCATGCTAATTCATGGCTAGACCTTGTTTGGGGTCTCCTCATCTGGTAAGTGTCCATTCATTATTACAAGGGGAGGTCAATAAATTCATACCTTAACCATGATCTAGATGTGCTTGGGATCTGAAATTTTGCAGGTTTATAGGTGGATAGCTTAGTTATATGCATGCCAATTTTTGCTTTTTTGTAGGTCATGGTGAATTATATTTCGAGCCAAGAGAAAATGGAGTAGGTGTCATGGTGGAAAAATTTGAATACTGAGCTGTGATTCCAAAAACAGCAACGGGTGCAATGTGCATAAAGCATTTTGGACCTGTACCACAAT
The DNA here is from genome assembly GCF_037356315.1 of Lithobates pipiens. Lineage (NCBI taxonomy): Eukaryota > Metazoa > Chordata > Amphibia > Anura > Ranidae > Lithobates > Lithobates pipiens. Next base: position 58,519,224 of record NW_027507764.1, on the reverse strand, counting down.
GATGAGGAGGACTTTTTAAACAGATTAGTGACCACGGATGAAAGCTGGGTATATCTCTAGGATCCCAAGACTAAAGAAATTAGTAATACAGGGAATCATGCTTCATCACACACCCAAATAGGCTAAGGTGCAACATTCATCCATTAATCACGGCTCTGTATTAAACTTTGTCCGGCATGACATCTACTCCCATTTCTCTTGGCTCTTACTATAATTCACCACAACCTACAAAAACAAAAATTGGCATGCATATTACTAACTATAAACCTGCAACATTTCAGATCCCAAGCACATCTAGATCATGGTGAGGGTATATATGGTATATATGGTGGAGCACAGACAAGGGATCACTTGGAGCACTTTTCAACTGTAATTAAGCACATGTGTCACCAGCAGTATTTGAAATTGGGATTCCTCTGTCTATATCATTTACAAATTTTATGCCAGGTTGGAAGATTTGTCATTTAGAATAAACATTATTTGAGGGTTCAGAATAATTGTCACATTAATTGAAAATATTCAATATCTTTATGCCTTACTTGGCACTTTATTGAATAATAAAATTGTTTGTTTGTTTAAGTATATTCACAGCGCAACACCATGTTTTTGATTGTTATGTTATAGTATTGGGATGTGCAATACAGTGAGTGCAGCTGTTTATTAATCATTAATCACTGACATTAGATCACGATACTTAGCACAGATTATTTTCTTTGTTTAACATCCAATGATGAACAGAAAAGTACCTGTTACACAGTTGTTCTCACAAGATTTCTTAGAATTAAAATTGTTTTTGTTTCCTCTACAGCCGCCATAGTTGAAAGTCTGGCAAGTGCCCTTCTGTGTATCATAGTAAAAACGCTGGATGTGCCTTTTACATGGACCAACTTCTACAGGCAAGTCACAGGCTCCTCCTGGAAAAAAGGGAAATACTGTACATCAATTGAAAAGATAATTGGTGATCAATATGACAGTTGGAACCTTACTAAAGTGTAATCAGGGACAGATACAACACAAATAAATCTATATTGAGCAACATACAATGATGCACAAAACAAATACCTAGTTGGCACGCATTTTCACAGTCTTTCTTAGTAACAAAATTGTTTGCATTTCCTTGACAACCACCATAGCTGAAAGTCTGGCAAGTGCGTGTCTCCTTGTTATAGTAATAGCGCTCTATGTTTGCCCTACATGGACCCTTTTCTGGAGGCGAGTGACAGTTTCCATCTGAAAGAAAAGCAACAGAAAATGAGATAATGGATGATAAACACGACTGTTGAAACCTCACAGAAAAAAAGTTCATCAGGGATGGATACACCACTAATGAATCAATACTAAGCAACATACAATGAGGCACAGAACAAATACCTATTTGGCACTTGTGCTCGCAGGCTTCCTTACTAACAAAATTGTTTGCATTTCCTTTACATCCACCATAGTTGAATTTCTGGCAAGTGCCCATCTCCTTATTATAGTAATAACGCTCAATACGTGCATAACATGGACCAGGTTCTGGAAGCAAGTAACAGACTCTACCTGAAAAAACAAACAAAAAACTCCTGAATATGAATAGCAATGGAAAAATGAGATAGTGGGTGATAAAGAGGCCTTTTAAGAACTTTTAGAAACAAAAAGTCATTAGGGAGGGATAAACATCTAAATAATATTAAACATAATAAATTGCACAGAACAAATACCTCTATGGCACTTGTTCTCGCATGCTTCCTTAGTAAGAAAATTGTTTGAATTTCCTCCACAACCACCATAGGTGAATGTCTTGCAAGTGCCCGTGTCCTTATCATAGTAATAGCGTTGGTCAGATGCCTTACATGGACCAACATCTGGATGCAAGGCACAGGTTCCTGGCAAAGGACCTGAAAAACAAAAACAGTCCTGAATATGAAATAGCAATCGGGGAAATTTATAATGGGTGAAAAAAAAAACTACTAATGAAACCTTCCAGAAAAAAGGGTCAATAGGGTATCCATGAGCCTGCCCTGTAATTTTAACACATTTTTTTAAGCAAACTAATATTCACTATTGATAACTGTCTCTTGTTCCAGGTAACATCTCTATTTAGGAACATCAGCCATTCAAGAGAAGGACAGTAACTGACTAGCATGTATGTTTTGTAACAAAGAGGCAAAGATCCATGTTTCTGTACCAAAAGGGAGCCACAGATCCTCCCATCAAACACTTTTCTACACAGCTTAGTCAAGTATATATATATATATATATATATATATATATATATATATATATATATATATATACGCAGTACTAAGCCAGCAAGACTGACCTTGAGCTGTAGAGAATGAGATGTACTGAACCACCAACAGACTGGTGGCAATCACGGCAAGGGAACATATGGTTGTCATCTTGATTGAAGTCTTGGCCACCAAAGGCTGTGAAGAGTCAGTGTTGCTCTCGGGACTCTGTATGATCCCAGGTGAATATTTATAGAAAGAGGAGAGACCTAACCCACAGCAGAACTGACCAGGTCTGTTGATTTGCCCCTGGGAGTGGCCTCGGTAACTCTGGTGGGGGGAGATGACTCCAATCCTTTTCTGTGTGTCAATATCAGAGTCTGCATTGTAGAAATGTCAGAACTTAATTCAAAAGGAAAATTGGAACATCAATTATAAGGTTTACCAACCACTGGCGTTTTGGATAGTAAACGCTTGGGAGATCTGGGTATTTGCCTAGAAGTAACAGCTTGTCTGTCCTGAAATATGTATGTAATTATTACAAATCGCTTAAAGCATCTGGTACCATTAATGTTACAATTTAATGTTACAAAGCTCTCCTTTAGTTTCCTCTAGATGAACCCTTTTCCCTTTTTAAACACATTTTGAGTAATAAGTGTGGGCTCTATTACTTAGGAATCAAACTCCTTTAGTACCACATTGCTGAGCTTTGGTCTAATCCACTCAGCCCTTGGTTTACTGGGTTCACTCTCATGCCTGAGCAGCTTCTTAGGCCTCAAGAAATCTTTCCTCAAATTACCTTCTTGAACCTGTAAGGGGCCAACTTCTACTGTACTGTTCAGCTCTGCTGCGAGCTTGTTAAAGCGGAGGTCCAGCCGAATTACTAGTCCTACGTCTATGTGATCCCCCCTTCCCTAATCGCTAGATATCCCCCTTACCTTTCTGATGTCTTCTTCTGTTTTCTTCTTCTTTCAAATTTCCTGCCTCTGGAGATTCCGGAAAGGGGCGGTGCTGCTGTGGAAATGGGTGGGGCTTCCGCAGCAGATCAGTTCTTCCTGTCGGCCGCAGGGGCTCCTGGGATCGTTGTTTTTATTTCCCAGGAGTCTGTGCGGCGCCCAGGCCGTTGTGATGACAACCTGTGCAGTTGATGGCGGCGATACTGTGCATGCGCGAGATCGGCGCTCTAACGGGCAGTCCATCAGCATGCCCGTATCCCGGAAGAGGATGCCTGTGGGCTTCACATGCCCACAGGCAAAATGACAACGGTCAGGGAGAGATTTTAAAAGTTCTCCAATGCGGACAACATGGACAGAAAATCGCTTTTAAAACAGAAGAAGTGAGTGCTATAATTAACAGTGTTATTGATTGTCATATTGCTAAAAAAAAAAAAAAGTTGCAGACAGTGGAATCCCGCTTTAAATAATCATCTAATTACATTTTTTAGGATTACCAATAACCATGTTTACTGTAATTGATCATCAGATCTACAATTATTTTCATTGTCATCCATGGCAACCAAACCATCAAAAATCATCAAATCATTGCACTTTTTATCTTTGTCAGAACTCCTTTTTTCAGAGTTTGGCAGGGCGATGTCTGCAGAGGAACCATACACAGCAAAGTGATTGTAACTTCTCTATTCACCAACTCCACTGACACATGACACTCTGCCAGCAACTGACCTGACATTCATTACCTAAGTCAACATTTGGATAGGTGACCTTGATCTTTTAAAGCAAATGTGTCTGGCACTTTCACCAACAGAGTGTAACATTATTGTTAACTCATTTGTGGGTGGTGGACAAGATCTCTGCTGTGTGCTCACCCTTACTTGGCCCTTCCATCTTGTAAGGGTTTATTCTGCAGCAGCAAGAGCGCCTTTCACTATAAGCTGTTCTGCAGTCCCTCTATCGGACAGAGCAAAAATATTGTCCAATTGACTGTTACACACAGTACCCTTTCCATATTGGTAAAACACTCTTAGCCAATCAGTTTTATCTGTGCTCAAATCAAAGGTACTTTGCAGCAGAAATATTCCCAATTATACATAGAAGAGCAGAGTGGCTGAATAGCAGACACATTGCAGATTTCATAGTTAAAGCGGAGTGCCACCCAAAAGGGGAAGCTCCACTTGTCTGCTTCCTCCCCCTCTTCTCTGCCATATTTGGCACCTTTTGGAGGGGGCAGCGGGTACCTTGTTGTGACAGTTCACCCCTTCCCTCCCACAGCCTGCGGCCCATTCACAAAGCGCTGCGAGTTTCTCGCATGTGTAGTAGGAAGCTGGGTGTGAAGCCACAAGGCTTCACTGTCAGTTTCTCTTAGTCCAGATGTCGGCACCAGCACCCGATAGCCAATTGAAGAATCAGCTCGGGTGAGGACATTGCTGGATGCTTGGACAGCTAAGTGCCTTAATTTTAAAAGTCAGCAGCTACAGTATTTGTAGCTGCTGACTTCAATGTCTTTGATGGGAGCCTAAAGCTCCTCTTTAAAGTGATACTAAAGCCTTAATTTATTTTTTATTCAAATAACAAACATGTTATGCTTACCTGCTCTATGCAATGGTTTTTCAGACAGTAGTCCCGATTCTCCTCTGCTCGTGTCCTCCACCATGCTCTGGTCTCCTCCCTCATGACAATTTGTCCCATAGCAAGCTGCTTGCTATGGGGGCATTTGTGAATGCTCGCTCCCGAGCTTTGTGCTGTGTGTGCTCTATGGCTCCCGCTGCTGTCACTCAGCCAATGAGGAGTCAGAGAGCCAGGACAGCAGCTGCTCTAGTGCACATTGCTGAATCGGGGTCAGGCACGGTTAATGTTGGGTGCCTGCACAGCATCCTTGTTTGCCCCTCCCCACCCCTCTCAATCAGCACTGGGGTCATGTTTGCTGAGTAAGGGAAAGAAACCAAGGGAGAAGAGAAACATCGGAATACTAGTCACTACCAATGTGCAAAGGCGTATTTACTTTGGATGATAAAACCCCCTGTAACATTAGGTGCCCTACATTTGTGGATGTCGCTGCATTATGCAAAACTATTAGTTTATTATCATCTATTTTACATTTTAGAATGGGGTGCCTCGAGATTGTGCAGAATTTTAAAGAGTACCTTGACTGACATAATGTTTAGAAACACTGGTCTATATAACTCACATCTTTTGAAGCTTTAAGCTTTTTTTTGTGTGTGTGAAATATAGTGTAGTGCACTAAAAAGCCAATGCATTTTGGCCACCGAGCCTTAACTGTTTGGCGCCCGCCCTATAGCCAAAAGATGGCTACAGAGCGGACGCTAACTGCCGAGAGGCCGTCCATGGACGTCCTCCTGTTTTCTTCCCTAATGCGTGCCGCCACAGGCACGCATTGGGGAAGTTCTGTGTTTCCCTCGGACACACCCAATCACAGATCGTGCTAAATTGCGAACCACAGCGGCCATTTAGCACTCGATCGGGCTATCCAATGGGAGGTGATCTCATATGTAAACATATGAGATCATCTCTCATCGCCGGCTCCCCTCCTCACACAGAGACAGTGTGTGAGGAGGGAGAGATAAACCGCTGCAGCTGCAGCACCTGTGACTGTGCGTACACACAGTGAAACACACACACACAGTAAAACACATACACACACACACACAGTAAAACACACACACATGCCCACCTGTCCCCAGTGCCACCTATCAGTGCCATCTGTTCCCTGTGCCACCTATCAGTGCCATCTGTCCCCAGTGCCATGTGTCCCCAGTGCCACCTGTCCGTGCCATGTGTCCCCAGTGCCACCTATCAATGCCACCTGTCCCCGGTGCCATCTAACAGTGTCACCTGTCCCCAGTACCACCTGTCCCCAGTGCCACCTATCCGTGCCACCTGTCCCCAGTGCCACGTGCCACCTGTACCCAGTGCCACCCGTCCCTAGTGCCATGTGTCCCCAGTGCCACCTGTCCCCAGTGTCACGTGTCATCAGTGCCACCTGTCAGTGTCACGTGTCATCAGTTCCACGTATTGGTGCCATCTGTCAGTGTCATGTGTCATCAGTGCCATGTATTGGTGCCATCTGTCAGTGCCACGTGTCAGTGCCACGTATTAGCGTCATCCGTCATCAGTGCCACGTATTAGTGCCATCTGTCATCAGTGCCACATCAGTGTCATGTGTCATCAGTGCCACATATTAGTTCCATCTGTCATCGGTGTCAAGTGTCATCAGTGCCATCTATCATCAGTGTCACGTGCCATCTGTGCCACATATCAGTGCCATCTGCCATCAGTGCCACATCAGTGTCACGTGTCATTGTCCTGGTGCTCCAGGACCTTCAAAAGTGTAATAGGTAGTCCACAAGTTAGATGTGTAATTTATGCTCCTAGAACACGTGACGCGCTCCCTGCATGTTGGGCCTCTCTAAGTGTCCAGGCTGTGAAAAAGTCCCACACATGTGGTATCGTAATACTCAGGAGGAGTAGCATAATGCATTTTGGGGCATTATTTGTGGTATACACATGCCACGTGAGAGAAATAACCTATTACAATGACAATTTTGTGGGAAAAAAAATAAAAAACAAAAAAAAATTTATTTTGCAAAGAATTGTGGGAAAAAATGACAACACCAAAAACCTCACTATGCCTCTTACTAAATACCTTGGAATGTCTACTTTCCAAAAAGGGGTCATCTGGGGGGTATTTGTACTTTCCTGGCTTGTTCGGGTCACAGGAAATGAGATAGGCCACCAGTACATCAGATGTGATTTTTATGATTCGCACCACATCTTGTAGACTTTATAACTTTCACAAAGACTAAATAATATCCACTAATTTGGGTTATTTTTACCAAAGATATGGTAAAAAGAAAGGGTTGGGACTTTGACGAAGCATGCGATTTTGGAAGCAACAAGCAGAAGAGCAACAAAAATCAAATAGTGTAAATTTATTAACTATAGATTAAATGTATAGCATAGGGCACAAAGGTACACAATGTATAATCCATGATCCATCATAAGTAGTAAATATATTAAAGTATTACACATCAAAAACATCAATCCCACAGTTCATACATCAAAAGCATTCACTTTATGTATAGGCATATTGCACATAGTAAAAATCAATAGAATTAAGTAAAAACATTCCAGAGTCTAGTAAAACTGCATGTTTGGATGTGATTTATAGCATTTAAAGCTCTACGCGTTTCGTGGCTACATTGCCACTCATCAGGAGCTGATATATGATGAATATCTGTGGGACGAAAAATGGTGTGCCAACAATTAGTCAGGTTTGTATAATAAATAAGAAAAAATGGGGGAAAAGGGACAGTGTATCCAAATCGAGTACCCATACTTACGGGTCAGGGAATGGCGAGAGGCGCAATCACGGGCAACGGAAGTAGCCAGGAGTGTCAACTGACATGGGAGCTGAGGCAGACAGAGCGTGCGGTGTCGCGATGAGGCAATGTACCATTGATGTGAACCAAAAGTGATCATCACCCTAGGATGAATGATTGAATGTGTGAGTGTAAATTAATTAATTGAGATATATAAATGACTGAAATATAATGTGAATTGGATTAGAAAAGGTGTGGCACAGTTTAAGGAATGTAAGATAGTGAAATCATGTTGAGGGCAATGGAAATGCTCCAACAGTGGTAAACACCATCGTGTAAGGATAAATAAAAATTAAATGTGAACTAAATCGACAACAGAAACAGAAACAAAACAGTGAGTGTTGAAAACAAAAACCACTAAGTGAGTGTACTGTGAAACAATACCTGGATGTGTTGAACATACTGCTCATTCCATCTAGGTGCCTAGGGCTATCAAAGGCAACAGTAGCCATACTAATAGTGTCCAATAGTCTTGTGCCAGAAGTTACAGTGGTGTGAAAAAGTGTTTGCCCCCTTCCTCATTTCCTGTTCCTTTGCATGTTTGTCACACTTAAGTGTTTCGGAACATCAAACCAATTTAAACAATAGTCAAGGACAACACAAGTAAACACAAAATGCAATTTGTAAATGAAGGTGTTTATTATTAAAGGTGAAAAAAAATCCAAACCATCATGGCCCTGTGTGAAAAAGTGATTGCCCCCCTTGTTAAAACATACTATAACTGTGGTTGTCCACACCTGAGTTCAATTTCTCTAGCCACACCTAGGCCTGATTATTGCCACACCTGTTCACAATCAAGGCATCACTTAAATAGGAGCTGCTTGACACAGTAAGGTCCACCAGAAGATCCTTAAAAGCTACACATCATGCCGAGACCCAAAGAAATTCAGGAACAATTGAGAAAGAAAGTAATTGAGATCTATCAGTCTGGAAAGGGTTATAAAGCCATTTCCAAAGCTTTGGGAATCCAGCGAACCACAGTGAGAGCCATTATCCACAAATGGCGAAGACATGGAACAGTGGTGAACCTTCCCAGGAGTGGCCGGCCGCCCAAAATTACCCCAAGAGCGCAGCGACGACTCATCCAAGAAGTCACAAAAGACCCCACAACAACGTCCAAGGAACTGCAGGCCTCACTTGCCTCAGTTAAGATCAGCGTTCATGCCTCCACCATCAGGAAAAGACTGGGCAAAAATGGCCTGCATGGCAGAGTTCCAAGGAGAAAACCACTGCTGAGCAAAAAGAACATCAAAGCTCGTCTCAATTTCTCCACAACACATCTTGATGATCCCCAAGACTTTTGGGACAACATTCTGTGGACCGATGAGACAAAAGTGGAACTCTTTGGAAGGTGTGTGTCCAAGTATATCTGGCGTAGAAGGAACACTGCATTTCAGAAAAAGAACATTATACCAACAGTAAAATATGGTGGTGGTAGTGTGATGGTCTGGGGCTGTTTTGCTGCTTCAGGACCTGGAAGACTTGCCGTGATAAAAGGAACTATGAATTCTGCTGTCTACCAAGAGATCCTGAAGGAGAATGTCCGACCATCTGTTCGTGTACTCAAGCTGAAACGAACTTGGGTTCTGCAGCAGGACAATGATCCTAAACACACCAGCAAGTCCACCACCGAATGGCTGAAGAAAAACAAAATGAAGACTTTGGAGTGGCCTAGCCAAAGTCCTGACCTGAATCCTATTGAGATGTTGTAGTATGACCTTAAAAAGGCCGTTCATGCTCGAAAACCCTCTAATGTAACTAAATTAGGACAATTCTGCAAAGATGAGTGGGCCAAAATTCCTCCAGGACGCTGTAAAAGCCTTATTGCACGTTATTGCAAACGCTTGGTTGCAGTTGTTGCTGCTAAGGGTGGCCCAACCAGTTATTAGGTTTAGGGGGCAATCACTTTTTCACACAGGGCCATGATGGTTTGGATTTTTTTTCACCTTTAATAATAAACACCTTCATTTACAAATTGCATTTTGTGTTTACTTGTGTTGTCCTTGACTATTGTTTAACCCTTTCATGACTAAGCCCATTTTTGGAATTTGGTGTTTACAAGTTAAAATCCATATTTTTTGCTAGAAAATTACTTGGAACCCCCAAACATTATATATATTTTTTTAGCAGAGGCTCTAGAGAATAAAACGGCGATTGTTGCAATATTTTATGTCGCACGGTATTTGCGCAGTGGTGTTTTAAACGCAACTTTTTGGGAAAAGGGACACTTTCATGAATAAAAAAAAAAAAAAACAGTAAAATTAGCCCAATTTTTTTGCGAAATGTGAAAGATAATGTTACGCCGAGTAAATAGATACCAAACATGTCACACTTTATAATTGCGCGCACTTGTAGATTGACGACAAAGTACGGTACCTAAAAATCTCAATAGGCGACGCTTTAAATTTTTTTTACGGTTACCAGGTTAGCGTTACAGAGGAGGTCTACTGCTAGAATTATTGCTCTCGCTCTGACGATCGCGGCGATACCTCACATGTGTGATTTGAACACCGTTTACATACGCGGGCGCGACTTCCGTATGCGTTTTCTTTGCTTCGCGAGCTCGCGGGGACGGCGGGCGCTTTGAAAATTTTTTTTTTATTTTTTTATTTATTTTATTTATTTTTAAATGACTAAATTGATTAAAAAAAAAAAATAATAATTTGATCACTTTTATTGCTGTCACAAGGAATGTAAACATCCCTTGTGACAGTAATAGGTAGTGACAGGTACTCTTTATGGAGGGATCGGGGGTCTAAAAGACCCCCCACCCCTCCTTTACACTTCAATGTATTCAGATCGCCGAAAACGGCGATTCTGAATACCGGATATTTTTTTTAAACCGGCGCCATTGGCAGCCGAGTAAACGGGAAGTGACGTCATGACGTCGCTTCCGTGTTTACGATGAGGAGACTGGAACGAAGCCGATTACGGCTTCGTTCCAGTTCCTCCCCAGCAGCCAGAGCCGACGGATCTCTAATCGGTGCTCCCGATCGAGCGGGAGCACCGGTAACAGCGGCGAGAGGCGGCGGGAGGGGGGGACGTCCCCTCCCGCTCCTCCGGCATAACAGCCGAGCGGCTTTTAGCCGCATCGGTTGTTATGCCTGGATAGCCAATCGCCTGCTGTAAAAAACGGTACCGGGATGATGCCTGCAGGTGCGGGCATCATCCCGGTATAACCCCCGGAAGCCGAGTACGCAGATGTGCGTACGCTCGGCGGGAAAGGGTTAAATTGGTTTGATGTTCCGAAACACTTAAGTGTGACAAACATGCAAAGGAACAGGAAATGAGGAAGGGGGCAAACACTTTTTCACACCACTGTATTTGTGCCTCACCGCGGCCGCACGATGCCGCCAACGTCACGCTGGCAATCCAAGTAGGGGGGGGACAGCGTCGTCCCCCAGGGGAGTCAACCCCCCAGCGAGCGGCGCCAATCGCTAGCTCTCTCCCAGCAAGGCGCCAGATAAATACACGACGCCCACGTGATGACGTCAACCACGTGACGCCGGAATGCGTGACGTCGATGCGCAGCGTGGAAACCGCCCAATCCCCCAGCAGGGAGGAGGGGCGAGAGCCCCGGTGCGCATCGCAGCTCCCATAGTCAGAAGAAAACCACCAACCACAAAGCCAAAGCCGTAGAGCCTGCGCCCCATACCACAGCAGACCCGGGTTAGGTATATTTTTACCAAAGATATGTAGCAGTATAAATTGTGGCCAAAACGTATGAAGAAAAATTAATAATTTGCATAATTTTATCATAGAAACAAAGAAAAATGCGTTTTTTCAAAATTTTCGGTCTTTTTTCATTTATAGCGCAAAAAATAAAAATCCCAGAGGTGATCAAATACCACCAAAAGAAAGCTCTATTTGTGGGAAAAAAAAGGACAAAAAATTAATTTGGGTACAGTGTTGCATGACTGAGTAATTGTCATTCAAAGTGTGAGAGCACTGAAAGCTGAAAATTGGTCTGGGCAGGAGGGGTGTTTAAGTGCCCAGTAGGCAAGTGGTTAATCAGGGTGTTGGTTTTTTTTGACTGTTGTTTACCTGCATTAATAAAAAAATGTTTTATCTGGCACCAGACTTTTTCCATTTTTTTTTTTGCACAGATTGCACATGGAGGTTTGGAGAGACTTCCCTGGCTGATTCCTGTGTTCTTGAGGCCGGCCAGGCATCATACAGGAGGTAGTAGCTCAGATGCACCTGTTCCAGTCTGGGGGATTTGTTTTTGTTGCTTTATTGGAGAACTTGGGTAGGGTAAGGGATATAGTGGGATACTTCCAAATTGAACTATTCACATTGGGGACTCTAACTTCCTTTCTTAGTGAAATGTGACTGAAATCCTTGCGGATTTCCGCTCAAGCTATCTTGCATACACACGGTCACACAAAAGTTCTGAACTTTCGACCGCGAAGAACGTGGTGACGTACAACACTACGACGAGCCGAGAAAATGAAGTTCAATGCTTCCGAGCATGCGTCTAATTGTTTTTGAGCATGCATAGGAATTTTGTGCGTCGGGAACATGTACAGATGATCAGAATTTCCGATCAGAACTTTTTACAACCGAAAAATAAAGAACCTGCTCTCTATCTTTTGCTGGCTGTAATTCTGCCAGCAAAAGTCTGATGGAACATACACACGGTTGGAATTTCTGACCAAAAGCTCACATCCGCCTTTTGCTGGAAGAATTTCTGAATGTGTGTATGGGGCTTTAGGGTGTATGTACTAACAAAGTCTCCTACAGCTCCACCGGCAGCCTTCTCTCTCCATGATGCCAGGCCAGATGCACTGCAGACTCCCTCTGTGTCAGCTGGTAGGTCCAGGGTTGCCACACAGACTTCAGATCTCCCATCTGAAGCCACATGTCAGCAATTCAGGCCCTCAGGTAGCCTACCTGAGGCTACATGGCAGCAGAAAGCTGGGGGAGGCAAAGGCCCTCCCCCCAGCCTGGTGCAATCCTCTCCAGGAATGACCACAATCCCATGTACACCTTGAACATAAATACCAACACCCAGCATGTCTAGGGGAAGCTCCCCTTAGCCCCCGTACACACGGTCGGACATTCCGGCAGCCAAATCCGTCGGATTAATTCCGACGGATTTAGTCCGGAAGAGGTCCGGAAGTGATGATGCATACACACGGTCGGACTAAGTTGTCAGAAGTTCCGGTTGCCAAGAACGCGGTGACGTAAACCGCGTATGACGGGACTAGAAAAAGGAAGTTCAGCACCAAGTCCGGCACCCTTTGGGTTCCTTCTGCTGATCCCGTGTTTATCGCGTGTTAGTAGAAGTTTGGTGAGAGACGATTCGCGCTTTTCAGATTTGTGCTTCAGGTCAGTACTGCTCTTCAGTTTCTGTTTGTCTTTGCGTATCTGATTATCAAGCATTAGTTTCTCATTGTGGACTATATCTTGGTATAGTACGCTTTGATTTGCATTGCTTATTGTCTGCTTGCTTCTGCTATTCAGGTAATTCTTTCAGGCATTGCTGTTTATCGGTGATTTCTGTTGTCCGTTCTGACCAGCCGACCGTTTTAAACCATGTTTCGTGTACGTACTCGTCGTAGAGTTTGTGCTGTTCAGGGGCTTAGTGTTGGGCTTTTAGCTTTCACACAAGCCCGGTCCATGAACAGGGCAAGGAGGAGTTTGTGGGCCAAGAATTGGTTGCGCCAGCGTGACCAGTTCTCGCACATGCCTTTGCTCCGTGAGATCCGGGAGAATAATCCTGATGATTTCAGGAATTATCTCCGGATGACGGACCCCGTTTTTCACCGTCTGCTGGCTTTGCTGACCCCTTATATCACCAGGCAGGATACCTGCATGCGGCAAGCCATCACTCCGGAACAGAGGCTCATCGCCACGTTGCGCTACTTGGCGACAGGGAGAAGCCTTCAGGACCTCAAGTTCTCCACAGGCATCTCACCCCAGGCTCTGGGGATCATTATTCCAGAGACCTGTTCTGCCATCATTCAGGTCCTGCAGAAGGACTATATGAAGGTAAGTTTTCTCCTTTAACCACTTAACAACCACCCATTGCCGATTAACGGCTTCAGGGCGGTTGTTTAACTCTGAGAGGCCGTTAATTAACGGCCTCCCAGAATTCTGTTCTCGCGCGCCCCCTGGGGTGCGCACACGAGAGCATCCGTGACCACCGGGTCCAGTGGACCCGGCGCATCACGGATCACGGTAAACGGCCGATCACATCAAATGACGGAGTGATCACTTGTAAACAAACCGGCGTCATGTTATGACGCCGGTTCCTCCCTCCCCCTCTCTGTACCGATCGGTGTCAGCAGAAATCGGTGTCAGCAGCGCTGTGGACTGCATCTGCAGTGCCCACATCGCTGCTCACCGAAATTTAACCCCTCAATTCCCTGCCATTACTCTGCAATACTCTGCAATACCCTGCAATACTCTGCAATACCCTGCAACACTCTGCAATACCCTGCAATACCCTGCAACACACTGTAATACCCTGCAATACTCTGTAATACCCTGCAACACCCTGCAACACTCTGCAATACCCTGCAACACTCTGCAATACCCTGCAATACTCTGCAATACTCTGCAATACCCTGCAACACCCTGCAATACCCTGCAATACTCTGCAATACCCTGCAACACCCTGCAATACCCTGCAACACTCTGAAATACCCTGCAATACTCTGCAATACCCTGCAACACCCAGCAATACCCTGCAATACCCTGCAACACTCTGCAATACCCTGCAACACTCTGAATGCTCTGCAACACCCGCCAATACCCTGCAACACTCTGCAATATCCTGCAACACTCTGCAATGCTCTGCAACACCCGCCAATACCCTGCAACACTCTGCAATGCTCTGCAACACCCGCCAATACCCTGCAATGCTCTGCAACATTCGCCAATACCCTGCAATGCTCTGCAACATCCGCCAATACCCTGCAACACTCTGCAATGCTCTGCAACACCCACCAATACCCTGCAACACTCTGCAATGCTCTGCAACACCCACCAATACCCTGCATGTTATGACGCCGGTTCCTCCCTCCCCCTCTCTTTACCGATCGGTACAGCGGAGGGGGAAGAAATCAGTGTCAGCAGCGCTGTGGGCTGCATCTGCAGTGCCCACATCACTGCTCACCGAAATTTAACCCCTCAATTCCCTGCCATTACTCTGCAATACCCTGCAAAAATCTGCAATACCCTGCAACACTCTGCAATACCCTGCAACACTCTGCAATACTCTGCAATACCCTGCAACACCCTGCAATACCCTGCAATACTCTGCAATACCCTGCAACACCCTGCAACACTCTGCAATACCCTGCAACACTCTGCAATACCCTGCAATACTCTTCAATACTCTGCAATACCCTGCAACACCCTGCAATACCCTGCAACACTCTGCAATACCCTGCAACACCCTGAAATACCCTGCAACACTCTGCAATACCCTGCAATACTCTGCAATACCCTGCAACACCCTGCAATACCCTGCAACACCCAGCAATACCCTGCAATACCCTGCAACACTCTGCAATACCCTGCAACACTCTGCAATGCTCTGCAACACCCGCAAATACCCTGCAACACTCTGCAATACCCTGCAACACTCTGCAATGCTCTGCAACACCCGCCAATACCATGCAACACTCTGCAATGCTCTGCAACACCCGCCAATACCCTGCAATGCTCTGCAACACCTGCCAATACCCTGCAATGCTCTGCAACATCCGCCAATACTCTGCAACACTCTGCAACACCCGCCAATACCCTGCAACACTCTGCAATGCTCTGCAACACCCGCCAATACCCTGCAACACTGCAATGCTCTGCAACACCCGCCAATAACCTGCAATGCTCTGCAACACCCGCCAATACCCTGCAACACCCGCCAATACCCTGCATGTTATGACGCTGGTTCCTCCCTCCCCTCTCTGTACCGATCGGTACAGCGGAGGGGGAAGAAATCGGTGTCAGCAGCGCTGTGGGCTGCATCTGTTCCCTGCCATTACTCTCAATTCCCTGCCATTACTCTGCAATACTCTGCAATACCCTGCAATACTCTGCAATACCCTGCAACACTCTGCAATACTCTGCAATACCCTGCAACACCCTGCAATACCCTGCAATACTCTGCAATACCCTGCAACACCCTGCAACACTCTGCAATACCCTGCAACACTCTGCAATACCCTGCAATACTGTGCAATACCCTGCAACACCCTGCAATACCCTGCAATACCCTGCAACACCCTGCAATACCCTGCAACACTCTGCAATACCCTGCAATACTCTGCAATACCCTGCAACACCCTGCAATACCCTGCAACACCCTGCAATACCCTGACACACCCAGCAATACCCTGCAATACCCTGCAACACTCTGCAATACCCTGCAACACTCTGCAATGCTCTGCAACACCCGCCAATACCCTGCAACACTCTGCAATGCCCTGCAACACTCTGCAATGCTCTGCAACACCCGCCAATACCCTGCAACACTCTGCAATGCTCTGCAACACCCGTCAATACCCTGCAATGCTCTGCAACACCCGCCAATACCCTGCAATGCTCTGCAACATCCGCCAATACCCTGCAACACTCTGCAATACCCGCCAATACCCTGCAACACTCTGCAATGCTCTGCAACACCCACCGATAACCTGCAACACTCTGCAATGCTCTGCAACACCCGCCAATACCCTGCAATGCTCTGCAACACCCGCCAATACCCTGCAACACTCTGCAATGCTCTACAACACCCGCCAATACCCTGCAACACTCTGCAATGCTCTGCAACACCCGCAAATACCCTGCAATGCTCTGCAACACCCGCCAATACCCTGCAACACTCTGCAACACCCGCCAATACCCTGCAACACTCTGCAATGCTCTGCAACACCCGCCAATACCCTGCAACACTCTGCAATGCTCTGCAACACCCGCCAATACCCTGCAATGCTCTTCAACGCAATACTCTGCAACGCCATACTCTGAGATACCCAGCCATACTCGGAGATACCCAGCCATACCCAGCCATAGTCGGTGATACCCTGCAATACCCAGCCATAGACATCCCCCCTCCTCCCTCCAGTGCTTCTACCGACTCGCCAATACGATCAAAGCCAGGATCTTTTTTTTTTTTTTTTTTTTTTTTTTTCAGACTTCCCAGCCTAGAGGTGAGATGTGGGGTCTTATTAACCCCATATCTCACTGTAAAAGAGGACCTGTCATGCCATATTCCTATTACAAGGGATGTTTACATTCCTTGTAATAGGAATAAAAGTGATCAAAAAATTTATTTTTGGTTAAAAAAATGTCAAACTAAAATAAATAAAGTAAAATGAACAATAAAATTATAATTTTTTTTTAAAGCACCCCTGTCCCCATGTGCTCGCATGCAGAAGCGAACGCATACGTAAGTCCCGCCCACATATGAAAATGGTGTTCAAACCACACATGTGAGGTATCGCTGCGAACGTTAGAGCGAGAGCAATAATTCTAGCCCTAGACCTCCTCTGTAACTCAAAACATATAACCAGTAAAAAAAAATTAAATCGTCGCCTATCAGGATTTTTAAGTAGCTACGTTTGGCGCCATTCCACGAGCGTGTGCAATTTTGAAGAGTGACATGTTAGGTATCTATTTACTCAGCGTAACTTCATCTTTCACATTATGCAAAAATTGGGCTAACTTTACTGTGTTTTTTTTTTTTAAGCACAAAAATGTTTTTTTCCCCAAAAAAAGCATTAGAAAAATTGCTGCGCAAATACCATGCAAGATAAAAAGTTGCAACGATCAACATGGTATTCTCCAGGGCCTTTGCTAAAAAAAACATATATAATGTTCTGGGGTTCTATGTAATTTTCAAGCAAATAAATGATGATTTTTACATGTAGGAGAGAAATGTCAGAATTGTCCTGGGTGCTCCAGAACGCCTGATGGTGCTCTCTGCATGTTGGGCCTCTGTATGTGGCCAGGCTGCGTAAAAGTCTCACACATGTGGTATCGCCATACTCGGGAGTAATAGCAGAATGTGCTTTGGGGTGTAATTAGTTGTATGCATATGCTGTGTGTGAGAAATAAACTGATAATATGACAATTTTGTGAAAAAAAAAAAGTAAAAAAAATCTTGATTTTGCAAAGAATTGTGTGAAAAAATGATAACTTCAAAAAACTCATCATGCCTCTTACTAAATACCTTGGAATGTCTTCTTTCCAAAAAGGGGTCATTTGGGGGGTATTTGTACTTTTCTGTCATGTTAGGGTCTCAAGAATTGAAATAGGCCGCCAGTACTTCAGGTGTGATCAATTTTCAGATATTGGCACAATAGCTTTTGGACTCTATAACTTTCACAAAGACGAAATAATATCCACCAATTTGTACTTATTTTTACCAAAGATATGTAGTAGTATAAATTTTGGCCAAAATTTATGAAGAAAAAATTACTAATCTGCTAAATTTTATAACAGAAACAAAGAAAAATTCATTTTTTTACAGAATTTTTCTGTATTTTTTCTTTTATAGCACAAAAAATAAAAAAACGAGCGGTGATTAAATACCACCAAAAGAAAGCTCCATTTGTGTGAAAAAAAGGACAAAAATGTCATATAGGTCCAGTGTTGCATGACTGAGTAATTGTCATTCAAAATGTGAGAGCACTGAAAGCTGAAAATTGGTCTGGTTATTAAGGGTGTTTAAGTGCCCAGTGGTCAAGTGGTTAACATCACATTCTATGTATTTAATGATTGCTAATGTCTTGGATTTCTTTCCTCATTCCCTAATTACCATGATTGCAATATGCTGTAATTTATATTCTGTGCCCCTTTGTCCTCATGCATGCTGGAAACTTTTCAAGTTCCTTTTTTGTCCTTCATGCAAAATTTGCCTTCACTAACTTCCCCACCATGCTCTTCTGGGCCCATAAAACTATAGTCTAGTCACTTAGCAATTTCTTTTGTCAGCTCCATAGTATTGCTTTCCCTTAAACACCCCCTAAAATGTCTACAAATGTTATGTATGTGCTTCAATTCATGCAGAGTGACATTTTTTTTTTTGGTTGGGCCAAACTCATTAGGAACCCCCCTCCCCCCCCCAACTGCTAGGTCAGCTGATAGCAATCCTCTATCTGCTGACTTTACCAAACCCAATACACACTCTACCTACCTTTTTTCTGGTCACATTTATGGAGGAATTCACCAAAGCATGTATTGCAAGGGCATGCCTCAATACTTTCAAATGCTATATATTTTTTTCTCCTATTATTATCTTGATAGGTAATAGCAGAATGTCAAAATGTGCTTCCATTTTGTTTTATTTTTGGTATTATGACACTTCTTACCTGTCCAGTGGGCTGCCAATAGTGTAAGTAAGGAGGGGCTGCCCAAAGTATCACACAATATTTATGCATTCAGCTCTCAATCAAGTGGAGAGGATTACCTGTCCAAAACACCCCCCCCCCTCATTTTTTGCAAGGGTCCATCAGATGGGGGGGGGGTGGGGGGGGGGGTGATGACTCTGATAAGGGGACCTTATACTTTAGGCTTTAAATAGTCATTTACCAAAATGTTATACTGATCTTTGCCAAAAATGTTGGTGTCTAATCTGCTTGCAATGTTGATGTGCCAAATTACAATTTTTTTGTCTTGTTTCACTCCGCAGTTTCCTTCAATGCCACAGGAATGGCAGACTGTGGCCTCCCACTTTGCCAGCCGTTGGGACTTTCCCAATTGTGGAGGTACATTTGATGGGAAACACGTCTGCATCGTCCCACCCTCCAACTCGGGGTCCTACTATTATAATTACAAGGGGTTTAATAGTATCATGATGTTGGCGGTGGTGTCAGCGACCTATGACTTCCTGTATGTGGACGTGGGGCAAAATGGCCGGATGTCGGATGGTGGAGTGTTCTCACGGACGGAATTCTACCGGTGTATCCAGAGTGGCAGTCTGGGCTTGCCACCCCCAGAGGAGAATGTAGAAGGACTCCCGTTCGTATTCGTCGCGGATGAGGCACTTGCCCTGGCAAACCATCTGATGCGGCCTTTCCTGATGAGGACCCTCACCCCAGATCAGAGGGTGTTTAATTTCCGGCTGGCCAGAGCTAGAAGAGTCGTGGAGAACACTGGAATACTGGCCAGCCGGTTCCGCCTATTTTTGACACCAATCCACATGGCGGAATATAAACTCAATCACATTATGCTTGCCTGCTGTGTTCTGCACAATTTCTTGAAAAGACATTCAGCAAACTATGTAGTCTCAGTTGGCCCAGATGCAGACTTGCCTGAAAATGACAATCTCACGGCCCTTAAAGCTGCTCGTCCTGGCTTGCCCACCCAAAGCGCCCGTGAGGTCAGAACCCAATACATGGAGTACTTTGTGGGTAGGGGGTCATTGATATGCCAGACAATGTCTGAGAGGCATTTTTGTAATACATTTTTCTTTGAAACTACAATAATCTTTGTTTTCATTTACTGCCTGGCTTGGTTTTAGCTGTCTCCTAGGTATTTTTGCTTCTTTTTTTTTTTGGGACTTTTTCTACAACAGTGCAAACCCAAGTTCTGAGCGAGATGAGGGGACAGTCTCTTCTTCATATAATCTTATTATGTTGTGCGTCTGCTACACACACACCTTGTTTTTGTTACTAATGTATGTAGTGCATTACTGACAAAAATATTGCTCATTTTCAGCACCATGGTAGAAATATGTGGTCAGGAAAATGACGTGATTGGGGAAATTTACACATCACTGTGGGTGTTATTTACTAAAGACACATCCACTATGCACTACAAGTGCACTGCAAAAGTGCACCTGAAACTGCACTTGGAGTGCAAAGTGGAGTTGCCTTTAGTAAACAACACCCATTGCCACCGAAAACAACAATTTTACTCCAAATACTGCTTTTGCACATTGAAAAAGGAAGCCACATATTGTTGATAATTTCACTTTTTAATCAAAGCACATTCACATGTGCATTTAGAAAAGGGTTTTACAACAAACCAACATATTGGGTGTATCAAAAACATTATTTTAGGTAACTTTTTTGTAACTTGGCGTTTTTGTGTAAACAGACATGTATCAAAGCGTAACATACAGAACACAGGAACTTACAAAGTTCAACTTTGAAAAGTGAAGACAATATCAGACATGTACAAACTGGGCTGATATTGCCTTCATCACATGGGGTGTCACCCCTGGTAAAGCCAAAATTGGAAGATGCACACAGTGTGTCAACATGTGCTATCTCCCATCATGGGGATCAATGTACATGTTTTGGGGGTGCAACCCCTTCATCTCAGCCACTTTCCACAAAACACGTACATTGATCCCCCATGATGGGAGATAGGGCATGTTGACACACTGTGTGCATCTTCCAATTTTGGGTTGTTGTAAAATACAAAAGTTGTTTTTTAAAAACACAAAAATAAAACCCTAGCTAGTTTGGGGTGTTTCAGACTCTCCCCAAAACATCAATGATGTTCTTAATTTTATTTTGAACATCATTGATGTTTTTCTGTATATTTTCTAAATCGCGATTGTACCCCATTATCTCCCCAATCAGGATCTGGGCACTTTCACTGGTAAAATGTGATTCTTCTTCCACATCACCTAAAAAAAACAACACACCATGTATTATAAATATGACGACATACATTGATTAGCTTACCGGAAGCTGTGGTCTCCGACACTCACCTGTTGTGGTGACAATTTGTCCAACTTCAACGATATCTCCTTCCTCCTCCTCCTCCTCTGCTTCTGGTGTTGGAATTTCGCCTTTTTTGGGAGGTGTGGGGTCCCTGGTCTCCTCTTCTCTCCCCTATGAGAATGTAAAAAAGCAATACTTAGCACACAGAGGGCAGAAATAGGAATATGAAACATTGCTTGGATGTGTCGTACAATTGTGTTTTTTGGCCGAGTTCAAAGGTGAGAACATTATTTTGGACACTTTCTAAAGCTGGAATACTTACCTGCAGTGTGAAGAAATGTAGTGAAGTGTAATTTGTGAAAACATCGTTTTGGAGTGGGCTAACAAACGATGTTTCTTACAAACGATTGAACCCATGAATTTGAAAGTGGCCATTTTAAACTGTACAACATTAAATCAAAGCACATGGAACAGTATGCAAGCAAGAATAATCATATGAAAACACGACAACTACTTACTTTTTTGAAGAACACACTTGATCCTTCTGTACTGATCGTGCTCCCTCGGTTTCAGGTCTGACCAGCGTTTTCTCAGTTGATCCTTGGATCGTCGTACCCCAAAATTCTTCTGAAGACTCTTCACAACTTTAGTCATGATCTTGGCCTTTCTGATATTTGGGTTTGGGTAAGGTCCATACTTCCCATCATAGTCGGTCCTCTTCAATATGTCCACCATCTCCAACATCTCTCCAAAAGACATATTTGAGGCCTTAAATCTTCTCCTCCAGGATCGGGGTGTTTCAGGCTCCGGGCTTTCCTCGCCCTCCTCCTCGTTAGTGGAACTCTGATTGCACACCTGCTGTGTCTCCGCCATGTGCTCTCCCCGCTGCCCCAAAAGAGAAGGGGCGGGGAATAGTCTAGAAAGAACGTCAGGGGCGGGCAGAGTTTCACACATGCACACTGTATATAAAACGCAACACACGTGTGTCGTACGTACAATCTGTGACCAGAGTGAGGAGCTGACGCGCCAATCGTGCAAACGAAGGTACAATTTTTAACTTGGTACATCACTAGCCTAGACTGCTTCTATATAGGCCTATGTTGGGACAAGATTAGGAGGGTTTAGCATGGCATTATTAGTATTCTAGGGTTTGTCTTGTGTTGTGTCTTGCAGACAAGATGGATCCCTTCAAAAACTCCAATTTTATGGGGCTATTCATTGAACTGTTCAGGGAGCTGCCCTGCCTGTGGCAGATAAACAACCTATTTTATAATGACCAAAGAAAGAGGAAGGCAGCGCTGGAGAAACTTCTTGCTTTGGTGAAGATCATGGTCCCCATGGCAGACATGACCTATGTGATGGCCAAAATTGGTCCCATGAAGAGTACATATCTCAGGGAGAGAAAGAAGCACCAGGATTCCCTGAGATCAGGATATCCAGATGCCATTTATTACCCCAGGATGTTGTACTACGAGAGGCTGCATTTTCTGGTAGACCGGGGGGAACCCAGGCCACCACTCTACTGTCTTCCTTCAAGGCTTCCTTCACCCCCAGCTGAGGCTTCCAACGGCTAACCTGGGCCTTCCAGGCAACAACATGTGGAGGGGCCCAGATTGAGACAGGTATAGCATTGTTGAACATATTTCTTGTACATTTAATGATGTTAACTAGATGTTATTATTGATCAGTAAGTTGTGCTTAACAAAGTGGTTTACATCTCAATAGACAGTAGTGACCAAAAATGTTTGGGACAAGAATGAAAAATGCTGGGCTCAGAATGATAGTCTGTTCTATTTGGTAACATTCAATTTGCAACAGTCATGAGCACAAAATTGTGTGATTGATGAGCAAAAAACTAAAACTATGTCCCATTTTCATACACAGGAAGACCTCAGCCGGGGGGAGGCTGTGGCAAGTGGCAGCCGGGAGGTCGACCATCGCCCTCCCCCTCCTGCTGCCACAGCTACAGGAGCCAAGCCACAGCCTGGAAGGAAGCCTGGAGGGAAGTGCCCAAGGAAGATGAGAGAGTGATGGCCTGGGGTCAGTCTGGTCTGAAAGAAGATGCAGCCTCTTGTAGAACCACATCCTGGGGACATAGATGGCATCTACTCTTCCTGATCTCTAGGACTTCTGGACCAGACTTCTCTCCCTGAGATATGTACTCCTCAGGCCACCAATTTTGCATTTTCGAATTAGTTCATGTCTGCCCTGGGGGCCAAAGGCTTCGCCAAATTGACAAGTTTCTCCAGCACTGCCTCCCTCTTTAGTTTTTTGACACCTAAATAAAGGTTTTTTTTGTTTGAAGAAATACTTGCGTATGTGTTTTACTTCAAAAAGGACAGTTTATTTGTGAGCAGGCAGGTACATTTCAAAAATACAAAGTGAAATAAATAACAAGGGGCACCAACACCAAACAACCTCCTGTAGATTAAAAAAGAAAAACAAAATTCAAAAAAGATAATAATGGTGTTGTGGTAAGTTGACACACAAAACACACCCAACAAAATGCAAAGATGAGCAAACTGTCAAAAAAGGAGATGTTGATTAAAAAAACCAACCACAAAATAAAAAATAAAAACAACAACAAAAAAAGATTGTGTAGATGTGACGATTTAAAATATTGTAGTGCTGAAATGAGTAAAAAGAATGAAGAAATACGTTCGGGAGAAGTGTGTGTGAATATGAGCATCAAAACAAGTTCATTCTTGCAGCATTGTAAAGAACAAGAGAATGCGCTGCATGCAAGAATTTTTAACATTGCAGCGTGACGAATGTGCTAAATCGATTACGAGCGGTAATTTTACCTGAGCGAGCGCTTCCGTGTCCGAATTTGATTGTGAGCATGCGTGGCACCTTGTCCGTCGGAGTAGGCTACACATAATCGGACTATGTCCGATCGGAGCATGTTGTCGGAAAATTTTATAGCCAAGTTGGAAAACTTGGTCCGTCGGAGCATCCTAGTACCTACTTAAGAGGGTGTTACAATAGCATGGGGCTTTGATACTCCATTTTTTATTAAACCTTTGATAATACTATGTGGTATAGTGTTAAACCGTGCTTAGTGTATAAAAGGTATAATAATAAATACAAAGCAGACAGCACTACAAGAGACCGCTTGTGCAAAAAAATACGTATAAACAGTGCAGCACTAAACATAAATCATAGAAATATAAATAAATATGAATCATCGAAGTGAAGAAATTATATACAAATGAGAGAACTCATAAAAAGTTCATATTTTAAAAAAGTGAGTCCATGTGTTCGTGTTTCAAATAATGATTGTCAATCACCCATCAAGTGAAAGGAGATCATCACTGTGAGAACCTTCTGCCACCAGATAGCCAAACGATTAGACCTTATTTAGCATATACCAAATGGGTCAAGCTGACTTTGGTGTCACAACAACACCTGAATATAGAAACTTCACTGGAATCTTCATACATGGACCTTGTGATCTTAAGAAAATACCGACAACCACCGAAGCCAATAAAATGGTATGCAGACTTGTAGGTCCTTTCAGAGTCTGGAGACTTCTCATCAATACTTCGTTAGGACATAATAACGAATGCTGTACCATAATGATAGAATAACGAATGCCGTATCTAAACAATGGAATGTAATAAATTAATAATAATAATAAATAACAATAATAATAAGAAACTTTTTATTATTATTATTAATTCATTGTGTTCCACCTGTTTAGGTGAAGCATTTGTTATTTTGGATAATTCCAATAACTATAATTTAATAGTTAGTTATTATTAGTTAGTTACTATTTCAAATTTTGGGATTTTCACTCTTTCAAATTTTTAGATTTTCTTTCTTATTTTCGGATTTTAGAATTTTAGAATTTCTGAATTTTCCCTTTTCGAATTTTTGAATTTACAAATCTCTGAATTTTTAAATTTACGGATTTTCAAATTTTTGGATTTTTGAATTTACGACTTGAATTTTCAAATTCCCGAACTTTCGAATATACATATTTAATGTTTATGAATTTACGAATTTCGATCATAACGAATGACCTGAAAATTAAAACAAACAAACAAGTGAAACAAAAGTGAAATTGAATGAATTTTTAGGCAGTGCACATCTATCAATGGTATATGTTTAAAATAATACAATATAAATATATATACAACATGTATGTAGTAAGTGATGTATGGGGTTATAGGCATGGAGGGTTATTCATAATTAAATAAAACAATGTTACCATGATGATTTTATATTTTTTAAATCTATAATTAGAAATAAAATACATGATTTTAATTATATGGTCTCATTGTGGCCACCTAAATGGATTTTTTTTTTAGATACGTAATTCTATTTATGCATCCATGAATCTAATGCCGCGTACACACGGGCGGACTGTATGGCGTACTTAGTCCGTCGAAACACATTTCAGCGGACAGTCCGCTCGTGTGTGGGCTTCAGCTGACTTTTTCAGCGTGCAGTCTGGCGTACTAAGTATTTCGGATTTTTCGAAATTCTGTCCATCATACTTTGGTTTCAGCGGACAATCCGCTCGTCAGTATGCTAGTCGGACGGACTAAGAATGACGCATGCCCAGAAAGGATTTACACGGCGGAAGGCTTTGCTGTGTATTGGACTTCCTATTTCTAGTCTCGTCGTACGTGCTGTACACGTCATCGCGCAAGCTTTCGACGGACTGTTTGTGCATCCGTGTGTGGTCAAGTCCGTTCAGTGGAAAGTATGACGGACTGTCCGTCGGATTGTATGACGGACTAAGTACGCCATACAGTCCGCTCGTGTGTACGCGGCATTAGGATGCGGTACCCCCAGAAGCTATTAACCCGTATCTTAAGCATATATAGCATGTATGTTTAGTAATCATGTAGAAACATTAAAATGACCAATCAAGTTAAGATCACATCGTAACACAACTTTACACAAATCAATAAATCTCACTACTATACCATATACTTATTATTCCAATATGAATTATTTTCATAATGATTTTTTACATATTTTTATCTATTTTATATGTAATGTGCTCATTTAATCAGTCTACCTGTTCATTGATTATGCAGAAAGTCTATCACATAAAATTCAAAAGTCAAATTGTACTATGTATTTTGATGGCCTCTGTAAGCATGTAGGGAATATACTATATGTAAAACCATTCTTAGTATTCACGTAGAAAATATAAATGACCAATCGTGTAAGTTAAAATACCATCATACTACACAACATTTATACAATTTTACAAATGTAAATGTATTTATTTTATCATGTAATCAAAAAAATATATTTCATTTACTTTTTATTAAGATGTTAATTATACTTTTTATATTGAATTGTATTTTATGTCTTATTTTCTGGTTTTATGTACCTATCCTGATGAAGTTAACATTACAGAGCCAAGAAACGCATCAATGGTGTTTTCTAATGTTATATGATAAACAAATATCGACTTTTGTGAAAATATTATTCCAAAGCATTTCCTTACACCTGGGGTTAGCAACCTTTTTCCACTTAAGGGTCGGATTCAATGTATGTGAATGCATGAAGGGCCGCATTCACCTGCTAATTAATGAAGATAACATTACACAGCCACCGCACCTCTGGCCCCCTTTACATTACACAGCCCCGTACTTCTGGACCCCTTTACACTACACAGCCCCCGCTCCTCTGGCCCCCTTTACATTATACAGCCCCCTGCACCTCTGGACCCCTTTACATTACACAGCCCCCTGCACATCTGGATACCTTTACATTACACAGCCCAGTACCCAGGGGTCAAGTCCTGGGGAAAAAAGTGTGGGAACTCCCACCCAAGATCCACTCCCCCACCAAAAAAAAATTATACGCTCATATGAATATATACAGTGCCTTGCGAAAGTATTCGGCCCCCTTGAACTTTTCAACCTTTTGCCACATTTCAGGCTTCAAACATAAAGATATAAAATTTTCATTTTTTGTGAAGAATCACCAACAAGTGGGACACAATTGTGAAGTGGAACGAAATCTATTGGATAATTTAAACTTTTTTAGCAAATAAAAAACTGAAAAGTGGTGCGTGCAAAATTATTCGGCCCCTTTACTTTCAGTGCAGCAAACTCACTCCAGAAGTTCAGCGAGGATCTCTGAATGATCCAATGGTGTCCTAAATGACTGATGGTGATAAATAGAATCCACCTGTGTGTAATCAAGTCTCTGTATAAATGCACCTGCTCTGTGATAGTCTCAGGGTTCTGTTGAAAGCGCAGAGAGCATCATGAAGACCAAGGAACACACCAGGCAGGTCCGTAATACTGTTGTGGAGAAGTTTAAAGCCGGATTTGGATACAAAAAAGATTTCCCAAGCTTTAAACATCCCAAGGAGCACTGTGCAAGCGATCATTTTGAAATGGAAGGAGTATCAGACCACTGCAAATCTACCAAGACCTGGCTGTCCCTCTAAACTTTCAGCTCAGACAAGGAGAAGACTGATCAGAGATGCAGCCAAGAGGCCCATGATCACTCTGGATGAACTGCAGAGAACTACAGCTGAGGTGGGAGAGTCTGTCCATAGGACAACAATCAGTCGTACACTGCACAAATCTGGCCTTTATGGAAGAGTGGCAAGAAGAAAGCCATTTCTCAAAGATATCCATAAAAAGTCTCATCTAAACTTTGCCACAAGCCACCTGGGAGACACACCAAACATGTGGAAGAAGGTGCTCTGGTCAGATGAAACCAAAATCGAACTTTTTGCCCACAATGCAAAATGATATGTTTGGCGTAAAAGCAACACAGCTCATCACCCTCAACACACTATCCCCACTGTCAAACATGGTGGTGGCAGCATCATGGTTTGGGCCTGCTTTTCTTCAGCAGGGACAGGGAAGATGGTTAAAATTGAGGGGAAGATGGATGCAGCCAAATACAGGACCATTCTGGATGAAAACCTGTTGGAGTCTGCAAAAGACCTGAAACTGGGATGGAGATTTATCTTCCAACAAGACAATGATCCCAAACATACAGCAAAATCTACAAAGGAATGGTTCACAAATAAACGTATCCAGGTGTTAGAATGGCCAAGTCAAAGTCCAGACCTGAATCCAATCGAGAATCTGTGGAAAGAGCTGAAAACTGCTGTTCACAAACGCTCTCCATCCAACCTCACTGATCTCGAGCTGTTTTGCAAGGAAGAATGGGCAAGAATTTCAGTCTCTCGATGTGCAAAACTGATAGAGACATACCCCAAGCGACTTGCAGCTGTAATCACAGCAAAAGGTGGCTCTACAAAGTATTAACGCAAGGGGCCGAATCATTTTGCACGCCCCACTTTTCATTTTTTTATTAGTTAAAAAAGTTTCAAAAATCAAATAGATTTCGTTCCACTTCACAATTGTGTCCCACTTGTTGGTGATTTTTCACAAAAAATTAAAATTTTATATCTTTATGTTTGAAGCCTGAAATGTGGCAAAAGGTTGAAAAGTTCAAGGGGGCCGAATACTTTCGCAAGGCACTATATTTCACAGAAAATACAGTGCAACATTTATTGTAAAGTGCCAGTTTACGAAAACAAAATAAGTTAACTTGTCAAACTAACAGAATAATCACCACAATGGGTGATGATCTTTCCCTCGTTGGATTCCTCCCACTTACACCAATGATGGGGGACTATTCCTTCCAACAGAGAGCAGGTGTTCCCATCCAGGGCTGGTGCAAGGATTTTTGACACCCTAGGCAAAACCTAATTTTGCCTCCCCCTTGGCTCCCCCCCAAGTCCACCCCCAAGTCCACCCCATTTTCACTGCGCAAACCACACCTTTTTAATGAAGCCCCCATCAATGCAGCCTCACCAGTGCCCATCAATGCAGCCTCACCAGCTCCCTTTAATGCAGCCTCACCACTGTCCATCAAATGCAACCTAACCAGCACCCATCAGATGCAGCCTCACCAGTGCCCTTTAATGCAGCCTCACCACCGCCCATCAAATGCAGCCTACCAGCACCCATCAAATGTAGCCTCACCAGCGCCCAACAATGCAGCCTCACCAGCGCCCATCAAATGTAGCCTCAACAGCGCCCATTAAATTTAGCCTCACCAGCGCCCATTAACCACTTCAATACCAGGCCATAGTCAAATGATGGCCACAGATGGGATCTCCCATCCTGGGTGGACGTCATATGACGGCCTCGGTATTGCACTGCTCTTGCGGGCCCCCGGAGGGCCCACAGTGCAGCGATCGTGGATGAGCTGTGTCCCTTGGGCACAGCCCATCCCCGATCTGTGGGATTTTCCTCTCCATCGACCCCCACCCGATACATGTGACCGGCCGTGTCCAATCACAGCCGGCCACATGTACAATGCCTAGGGCGCGTACAGAGCGCCGATCGGGGATGCGGCTTGTCACCCTGACACAGCCCAACCCCGATCGCAGGAAAGAGCCAATGATGCAAAGATGAGCAAACTGTCAAAAAAGGAGATGTTGATTAAAAAAACCAACCACAAAATAAAAAAAGAAAAACAACAAAAAAAGATTGTGTAGATGTGATGATTTAAAATATTGTAGTGCTGAAATGAGTAAAAAGAATGAAGAAATACGTTCGGGAGAAGTGTGTGCGAATATGAGCATCAAAACAAGTTCATTCTTGCAGCATTGTAAAGAACAAGAGAATGCGCTGCATGCAAGAATTTTTAACATTGCAGCATGACGAATGTGCTAAATCGATTACGAGCGGTAGTTTTACCTGAGCGAGCGCTTCCGTGTCCGAATTTGATTGTGAGCATGCGTGGCACCTTGTCCGTCGGAGTAGGCTACACATAATCGGACTATGTCCGATCGGAGCATGTTGTCGGAAAATTTTATAGCCAAGTTGGAAAACTTGGTCCGTCGGATGCTCTGACGGAAACAGTCCGATGGAGACCACACACAGTCGGATTGTCCAACAACACGGTCGGATCGGACATTTTCCGTCGGAATGTCCGACTGTGTGTACAAGGGCTTTCAATTGGCCATCATCTAATCTCCACCTATAGCCCAGAACCTTAATAGGTTCTTGGGCACAGAGACACTCAGACAGCATAAGCAGCACCAGAGCACACTGAGCAGCCTACACTCACCAATCATAGCTCTCTGTTAAGCAGAAAGCACATCAATTTACCAAGCCTTCCCCCTCTTAAGCAGAGAAACCAAAAACTGTAATACACTCATCCTAGTACCTACTTAAGAGGGTGTTACAATAGCATGGGGCTTTGATACTCCATTTTTTATTAAACCTTTAATAATACTATGTGGTATAGTGTTAAACCGTGCTTAGTGTATAAAAGGTATAATAATAAATACAAAGCAGACAGCACTACAAGAGACCGCTTGTGCAAAAAAATATGTATAAACAGTGCAGCACTAAACATAAATCATAGAAATATAAATAAATATGAATCATTGAAGTGAAGAAATTATATACAAATGAGAGAACTCATAAAAAGTTCATATTTTAAAAAAGTGAGTCCATGTGTTTGTGTTTCAAATAATGATTGTCAATCACCCATCAAGTGAAAGGAGATCATCACTGTGAGAACCTTCTGCCACCAGATAGAATATTAGGAGTCTTACCTGAACGATTGGACCCTATTTAGCATATACCAAATGGGTCAAGCTGACTTTGGTGTCACAACAACACCTGAATATAGAAACTTCACTGGAATCTTCATACATGGACCTTGTGATCTTAAGAAAATACCGACAACCACCGAAGCCAATAAAATGGTATGCAGACTTGTAGGTCCTTTCAGAGTCTGGAAACTTCTCATCAATACTTCGTTAGGACATAATAACGAATGCTGTACCATAATAATGGAATAACGAATGCCGTATCTAAACAATGGAATGTAATAAATTGATAATAATAATAAATAACAATAATAATAAGAAACTTTTTATTATTATTATTCATTCATTGTGTTCCACTTGTTTAGGTGCAACATTTGTTATTTTAGATAATTCCAATAACTATAATTTAATAGTTAGTTATTATTAGTTAGTTACTATTTCAAATTTTGGGATTTTCACTCTTTCAAATTTTTAGATTTTCTTTCTTATTTTCGGATTTTAGAATTTTACAATTTCTGAATTTTCCCTTTTCGAATTTTTGAATTTACAAATCTCTGAATTTTTAAATTTACGGATTTTCAAATTTTTGGATTTTTGAATTTACGACTTGAATTTTCAAATTCCCGAACTTTCGAATATACATATTTAATGTTTATGAATTTACGAATTTCGATCATAACGAATGACCTGAAAATTAAAACAAACAAACAAGTGAAACGAAAGTGAAATTGAATGAATTTTTAGGCAGTGCACATCTATTAATGGTATATGTTTAAAATAATACAATATAAATATATATACAACATGTATGTAGTAAGTGATGTATGGGGTTATAGGCATGGAGGGTTATTCATAATTAAATAAAACAATGTTGCCATGATGATTTTATATTTTTTTAAATCTATAATTAGAAATAAAATACATGATTTTAATTATATGGTCTCATTGTGGCCACCTAAATGTATTTTTTTTCACATACGTAATTCTATTTATGCATCCATGAATCTAAGGATGCGGTACCCCCAGAAGCTATTAACCCGTATCTTAAGCATATATAGCATGTATGTTTAGTAATCATGTAGAAACATTAAAATGACCAATCAAGTTAAGATCACATCGTAACACAACTTTACACAAATCAATAAATCTCATTACTATACCATATACTTATTATTCCAATATGAATTATTTTCATAATGATTTTTTACATATTTTTATCTATTTTATATGTAATGTGCTCATTTAATCAGTCTACCTGTTCATTAATTATGCAGAAAGTCTATCACATAAAATTCAAAAGTCAAATTGTACTATGTATTTTGATGGCCTCTGTAAGCATGTAGGGAATATACTATATGTAAAACCATTCTTAGTATTCACATAGAAAATATAAATGACCAATCGTGTAAGTTAAAATACCATCATACTACACAACATTTATACAATTTTACAAATGTAAATGTATTTATTTTATTATGTAATCAAAAAATATATATTTCATTTACTTTTTATTAAGATATTAATTATACTTTTTTATATTGAATTGTATTTTATGTCTTATTTTCTGGTTTTATGCACCTATCCTGATGAAGTTAACATTACAGAGCCAAGAAACGCATCAATGGTGTTTTCTAATGTTATATGATAAACAAATATCGACTTTTTTGACATTTTATTCCAAAGCATTTCCTTACACTGGGGTTAGCAACCTTTTTCCACTTAAGGGTCGGATTCAATGTATGTGAATGCATGAAGGGCCGCATTCACCTGCTAATTAATGAAGATAACATTACACAGCCACCGCACCTCTGGCCCCCTTTGCATTACACAGCCCCGTACTTCTGGACCCCTTTACACTACATAGCCCCCGCTCCTCTGGCCCCCTTTACATTATGCAGCCCCCTGCACCTCTGGACCCCTTTACATTACACAGCCCAGTACACAGGGGTCAAGTCCTGGGGAAAAAAGTGTGGGAACTCCCACCCAAGATCCACTCCCCCACCAAAAAAATATATATATACGCTGATTACGCTCATATGAATATATATTTCACATAAAATACAGTGCAACATTTATTGTAAAGTGCCAGTTTACGAAAACAAAATAAGTTAACTTGTCAAACTAACAGAATAATCACCACAATGGGTGATGATCTTTCCCTCGTTGGATTCCTCCCACTTACACCAATGATGGGGGACTATTCCTTCCAACAGAGAGCAGGTGTTCCCATCCAGGGCTGGTGCAAGGATTTTTGACACCCTAGGCAAAACCTAATTTTGCCTCCCCCCTTGGCTCCCCCCCCCAAGTCCACCCCCAAGTCCACCCCCAAGTCCACCCCCAAGTCCACCCCATTTTCACTGCGCAAACCACACCTTTTTAATGAAGCCCCCATCAATGCAGCCTCACCAGTGCCCATCAATTCAGCCTCACCAGCTCCCTTTAATGCAGCCTCACCACTGTCCATCAAATGCAACCTAACCAGCACCCATCAGATGCAGCCTCACCAGTGCCCTTTAATGCAGCCTCACCAGCGCCCATCAAATGCAGCCTACCAGCACCCATCAAATGTAGCCTCACCAGCGCCCAACAATGCCGCCTCACCAGCGCCCATCGAATGTAGCCTCAACAGCGCCCATTAAATTTTGCCTCACCAGCGCCCATTAACCACTTCAATACCAGGCCATAGTCAAATGATGGCCACAGATGGGATCTCCCATCCTGGGTGGACGTCATATGACGGCCTTGGTATTGCACTGCTCTTGCGGGTCCCTGGGGGGCCCACAGTGCGGCGATCGTGGATGAGCTGTGTCCCTCGGACATAGCCCATCCTCGATCTGTGGGATTTTCCTCTCCATCGACCCCCCCCCCCCCCGATACATGTGACCGGCCATGTCCAATCACAGCCGGCCACATGTACTATGCCTAGGGCGCATACAGATTGCCGATCGGGGATGCGGCTTGTCATCCTGACACAGCCCAACCCCGATCGCAGTAAAGAGCCAATGATATTGGCTTTTTACCACGTGACCGGCTGTGTCCAATCACAGCCAGTCACAGAATGTAAACAAACCGCGGTAACGAGATGTTACCAGGTTCTCCTCCTCACACACTGAGGAGATAACATCTCGTTACAGCTCAGTGTACACCAACACACACTGATTACCCCCCCAATAAAGAGGACCTGTCACCACCCATCAAAGTACCTGTCAAGACCCATCAAAGTACATGTCATCACCCATCACAGCCCATCTGAGTACCCGAGTACCTGTCAGCCCATCTGAGTACTCGAGTACCTGTCAGCCCATTTGAGTACCCGAGTACCTGTCCCAGCCTATCTGAGTACCCGAGTACCTGAGTATCTGTCAGCCCATCTGTGTACTCGAGTACCTGAGTACCTGTCCCAGCCCATCTGAGTACCCAAGTACCTGAGTACCTGTCCCAGCCCATCTGAGTACCCGAGTACCTGAGTACCTGTCAGCCCATCTGAGTACCTGAGTAGCTGTCCCAGCCCATCTGAGTACCCGAGTACCTGAGTATCTGCCAGCCCATCTGAGTACCCAAATACCTGTCAGCCCATCTGAGTACCCGAGTACCTGTCACAGCCCATCTGAGTACCCGAGTACCTGTCACAGCCCATCTGAGTACCTGAGTACCTGTCACAGCCCATCTGAGTACCCGAGTACCTGAGTACATGTCAGCCCATCTGAGTACCCAAGTACCTGTCAGCCCATCTGAGTACCCGAGTACCTGTCACAGCCCATCTGAGTACCCGAGTACCTGTCACAGCCCATCGGAGTACCAGAGAACCTGTCACCAGCCCGT
Organism: Lithobates pipiens; assembly: GCF_037356315.1. NCBI lineage: Eukaryota > Metazoa > Chordata > Amphibia > Anura > Ranidae > Lithobates > Lithobates pipiens. Next base: position 58,484,640 of record NW_027507764.1, on the reverse strand, counting down.
CAGAGTACCCGAGTACCTGTCACCAGCCCGTCGGAGTACCCGAGTACCTGTCACCAGCCCGTCGGAGTAACAGAGTACATATTTGCAGCCCATGCCTCATAGAATACACATTGGGGTGTTTGCTTTTCAAAATGGGGTCATTTTGTGGGTAATTCCATTGTCCTGGTGCTCAAGGACCTTTAAAAGTGTGATGGGTAGGAACAAAATGAGATGTGTAATTTTATGCTCCTAGAACGCCTGAAGGTACCACTTCCATGTTGGACCTCTGTATATGGCCAGGCTGTGTAAAAGTGTCACACATGTGGTATCGCAATACTCAGGAGGAGTAGCAGAATGTGTTTTGGGGTGTAATTCTTGCTATATACATGCTATGTGTTAGAAATATCTTATAAATTGACATCTTTGTGTGAAAAAAAAAGATTTTAATTTTCTTTCCACGTTTTCTGAAGACTTGTGTAAAAAAATGAACCGCTCAAAAGACTCATAATGCTTCATAGAATATACTTTGGGGTGTTTGTTTTCCAAAATGGTGTCATTTTGTGGGCAATTCCATTGTCCCGGTGCTCCAGGGCCTTCACAAATGTAACAGGTCGTTAGGAAATTAGAGGTGTTATTTATGCTCCTAGAACACCTGACGGCGCTCCCTGCATGTTGGGCCTTTGTATGTGGACACGCTGTGTAAAAGTCACACACATGTGGTATCGCCATACTCAGGGTGAGAAGCAGAATGTATTTTGGGGTGTAATTTTTGCTATGTACATGCTTTGAGTTAGAAATATATTATAAACTGACCACTTTGTGTAAAAAAAAAATGTTTTCATTTTTTTTCCACGTTTTCCGAAGACTTGAGGAAAAAAATTAACTGTTCAAAAGACTCATTATGCCTAATAGAATATACGTTGGGGTGTTTGCTTTACAAAATGGGGTCATTTTGTGGGTAATTCTACTGTCCTGGTGCTCCAGGGCCTTCACAAATGTAATAGGTCGTTAGGAAATTAGAGGTGTAATTTATGCTCCTAGAACCCCTTACAGTGCTCCCTGCATATAATCGTTCACAGCAGGGCGCTCCAGCGCCCACCAAGAGTCACTTTGAGGGCTTACAATGTTGTGGCAACACCAACACCTTGTTCCGCCATTTCTGCACAGAATATAGGGCAGACCCCTACTTTCAAACATCCAACTTACAAAGGTCTCCTACTTGCAAATGGAAGGAGACAACAGGAAGTGAGATGAAAAAAGAAGGACGGCAAAACAAATTATACAGGGGTGATAACCCTTCCCTATGTTTTCCAAAAAGCTTAAAAATAGATTTTTTGACTGGAGCTACACTTTAAAAATGTACCAGTTCAAAATTACAAACAGATTCTACTTAACACAACAAACCTACACAGTCCTTGTCTTGTTTGCATCGCCTGTATACTGCTGTTCTGAGTATATAGGGCCTGGGGGCCACACGTATTTCCTTTTTTTAATATGGGTACGGGGTTCCCCTTAATATCCGTACAAGGCCCAAAGGGGCTACCCATGTCATTTTTCTCAATGATTTTCATCCATATTGCCGGAACCAGATATAACATTAAAACCGCAAGCAGTTTTAAATGACATTATTTCCGTTAAATGTCATTTTGTGCAGGGACTGTTCTAAACACGGAAAACACGTGGCACTTCACAGGCATACTATAGACACCCCCCAGGCACGGTATTTAAAGGAATATTTCACTTTTTTTTTCACTTTAATCGTCATTAAAATCAGTGCTCCCGCCAAAACGGCCATTTTTAAAAACATTTTAGGCATTGACCCATGTCCCCTGGGGCAGGAGCCAGGTCCCCAAACCCTTTTTAGGACAGTATCTTACATATTAGCCATTAAAATTAGCACTTTTTATTTCGAACATTTGAGTCCCATAGACTTCAATGGGGTTCTAACGTTCGTACGAATTTGCGGTCCGTTCGAAAGTTCTGATGCAAACCGAACCAGGGGGTGTTCAGCTCATCCCTACTCTCCAGTAATATCAAATGAAGTGGCTTACTAGCTGCTTGATTGCTATTACAAGCAGCAGAAGGGGACATCCCCCTGCCACCAGGAGACCCAAGTTACCAGCCGGCGGGATTGGCTTTGCTCGGCTGTTCGTAACAGTAAACATGACATCTCTTCTGGTTTACTTGTAAACCTTTGGCATCAGTTTTGAAAAATCGAAAGCATTTATAAAACACCGATCTTGGGCAGAGGAGGATTTGGGGTCTTATAGACCCCAGATCTCTCCATAAAGAGGACCTGTCACATGCCTATTGCTGTAACAAGGATGTTTACATTCCTTGTGACAGCAATAAAAGTGCTAAAAAATGAAAGCAACAGTGTAAAAAATAAATGAATAATAATGAATGAATAATAATAATAAAAAAAAAATAAACTTGCCTCGGCCTTGCATGCAACGGTGAAAGCGTGTGTCAGTCCCCCACACACACAAACAGCTATCATCACACACATCGGGTATTACCAGGAACGCCAGATCATGTGCAGTAATTCAAGCACCAGACCTCCTCATTAAATCTAAAGTAGTAACCTGTAAAGGCTTTTAAAGAGTCACCTATGGATAGTAAAATTTACGTTGTTTGTCACTGTTGCTCGAGCGTGCACAATTTTAAAGCAGCTGGGGTGGGACAAATTTTTAGTCTTGCCTAGGGCAGCACAAAACCAAAATACACCACTGATCATATCTAAGTTCTAAAGTTAAAGGAGTTATATTGCCATTTTATAACAGCATTGCAATAGCAATACATTTTTTTTATAATTGACAATCCAATGTAAGCTTAGTTGAAAAATGTCCTTAATTTTGTGAGTTCTGCCTTTCTGCTGGCCAACTCTTTCCACAACTTCCTGGATTCCATGCATTCTTTGAAACTTCTCCAAGGACTATATATCCCATGGTACCTTGCAAGCAATGATTTCCTGTACTGACTCCGCCTCCTGAAACTCCTCCTGCTGGTTTGAGGTCATGTCCTTTTTCCTTAGCTTTATATTGAAAATGCTGCCCACAAACTTAATTTTTTTTTAAAGTTTTCGATTATGTCTCCCGTTTGCCTTCTTTCCACTAGACTGTACAAATTACATTTCAGAAGTCTTGCATAAAATGTTTGTATGCCTCAGACATTTCACAATTTTTGTTGCCTGTCTCTGGACTTTATTTTTATTTTTTTGTATCAATATCTTTTTTAAGTGAGGTTTCCAGAACTGGATATAGTAAAGTAGATCTGACTAAAGAGTCTACATTGCTTTAACCAATCTTCCAGAACGGATTTGTCAAATCAGGTTTCATGTTATGCCGCGTACACACGACCAAATTTTCCGGCAGAAAAGGTCCGACAGAATCTTTCTGTCGGATATCACGATCGTGTGTGGGCTTATCAGACTTTTTTCTTCAAAAATTCAGATGGACCTAGAAATAGAACATATTTCAAATCTGTCTGATGGAATCAATTTCTATCTGGAAAACCGTTCGTCTGTATGCTGGTCCGACTGACCAAATATGACGCTAGGGCATCTATTGGCTACTGGCTATTGAACTTCCTTTTCTAGTCCCATCGTACATCATCACAAAATGAAAGGACTTTGGTCCGTTCAGTCAGAAGTTCGTCGTAACTCCATCAAAAGTCCGTTGGAACTCCGTCGGGAAGACCGTTGGACCTTTCCTGCCGGAAAGTCTGGTCGTGTGTACTCTCCATTACAGACATTTCCAGGGATGTCAACCCTATTGCACACCTTTGTGTCATCAGCAAAAAAAAAAAAACATACCTTATCCCAACAAACCTTTAGTTATATCACTTATATATAGGTTTAATGGAATAGGACCTAGTTCAAAGCCTTGTGGTTCACCACTAGTGACTGCTCTCTGTTCTGAGTGAACCCCATTTACAACCACACTCTGGTATCTATCCTTTAGCCAACTGCATATCCACTGAACCACCCAAGGGTTAAGTCTTGCTTACACAACTTTTATTGGGATCATAATGTGGAATTTTATAAAATTCTTTGTTGAAATCAAGATCTGCTATGTCCACAGCACCACTCTGATCTAAAACATTAGTGATATAGTCAATAAAAACAGTCTGGCATGATTTGCCCTCAGTAAAACCATGCTCCTTTTGGGTCCAGCAGTTTGACATCTAATGGTTACACCATAGTTAATGTTTTTTTTGGTAAGCGTACAAGGCCTTCTTAGAAAAGGAAAATGCACAAATATAAATTAATAATCAACAATGTTAAATAGTTTATTGCTGATACAATGGATATTATAAATGGTGAAAAAAACAATTAAAAAATCAGTTTAACCACTTAAGGATCGAGCCTCTTTCTGAGATGTGTTGTTTACAAGTTTTTTTCCCAACACCCTAGAGAATAAAATGGCGGTCGTCGCAATACTTTCTGTCATATTTGTATTTGCGCAGTGGTCTTTGGAAAAAATACACTTTTTTTAAATTAAAAAATAAGACTACAGTAAAGTTAGCTCAAGTTTTTTTTTATATTGTGAAAGATAATGTTACGCCAAGTAAATTGATACCCAACAAGTCATGCTTCAAAATTGCGACAAACATTTACCCTTAAAAATCTCCATAGGCGACGTTTATATTTTTCTACAGGTTGCATGTTTTGCGTTACAGAGGAGGTCTAGAGCTAGAATTATTGCTCTCGCTCTACCCATTGCATTTCATATGCGGGGGCTACTCACGTATGCGTTCGCGTTCGTATACTGTTTTTAAAAAATAAAAAAAAATTTACTTTTATTGCTATTTCAAGGAATGTAAACATCCCTTATAATAGAAAAAAAGCATGACATGACCTCTTAAATATAAGATCAGAGGTCAAAAGCACCTCAGATCTCATATATAGACTAAAATGCAATAAAAGAAAATTGTCATTTAAAAAAAAAATGGCCCTTTAAGAGCTGTGGGTGGAAGTGACGTTTTGATGTTGCTTCCACCCTGCATTGTTATGGAGATGGGTAAGGGCCGTCTTTCCCTCACTAATCTCCATGCCAAGCAAGGGTGAAGATCCGATTGCCTCCTCCACTGCCGATGGATCGGAGGGCACCGGAGAGCGGCGGGGGGGGAGGGGGGTGCTGATAAAAGTGATCTTGCGGCAAATCTGCAGCAGTGACCACTTTTATCTTGTAATGGCCGCTCAATGAAGAAGAGGATACCGGGGTCATGGCAGCTAGCTGCTGCCATAACAATGATATTCCTCTTCAAACAGCCGACGTATAACGACGGTGGGCGGTCCAGAAGTGGTTAAAAATGTAAAACATTTTAAAAAGTTGAATAAAAATGAAGAGATATTTGCTCTCATATGTATATATGAATTAAAGCTCCTCTCTAAAGCTGATACAATACAAAATCTGCCTATCCCATGGTATCTTGCTGCCTGCAAGCAGCGATTCCTGTACTGACTCCGCCTCCTGAAACTCCTCCTCTCAGCACCTCTGTAGTTCAGAAGGCATATATGTCACATAAATCAACGAAGTAGATGTGTGTTGATGTTTACAAAGTAAGTTCACAAACTTCAATAATATTTAGAGTAATAGGAGTAAGCTAGAAATAATTTAAATATATTGTGGAAATGAATATATTATTTAACATTTTGACTACAGATGCTCTTTAAGGGTTATGTGAGAGTGTGCATGTACTGTATATTATTATTATTTTTTTTTACTACCTATTTAGCTAGTTAGGCCCCTTTCACACTGGCAGACCGATTGCCTGTCAGTTTTTCATGCGGACCCAGCCAGACCCACCGGTCTCCTCTATGGAGCAGCGGGTGCAAACGGACATTTGTCCGTTTACGCCACCAACAGCAGATCCAATTCCATCCACTAAAAACCAGCAGATGGGGATTTCCCATCTGTCTGGTGGATCAGATGACATGGCAGTTGGGTGTAATCTGATAAATAATAAATTAATCTTTAGTGAATCGCACATCGCCTCTGAACATATATGTATGTATATATACAGTATATATATATATATATATATATATATATATATATATATATATATGTAGCACTCACCCCCAAAGGAGGGGTTGAATTTTCCTGGGCTTACCGATTACCTCCTCCAGCTTGTACTTGTTGTCCTTGTCTAGGTGTTCCCAGGGTTGATAACCCAGTAAATGTAGAGACCGACACTTAAATTCCTTGTTATGATCTTTATTTTGCATAAATCAGTTGAACAAACTCAGTCTCTAAGTTGGGAATAGAGGGTATCAGGGCCGAGTTTAGCTCAGGTGCTTGGAACTGCTGACTTCAATAAAAGTCTCTCTCTCTGTACACAATCCAGGAAACAGCCTCTCACAACTGGACTCTTTAACTGTTGGAAAAAATCCTTAAGTTTTGGGTTTAGTAGCCAACAGGTAATTCTAGCTTTTCAAAGTCTCTCACACAGACTTGGTTAGGAATTTGGAAACTTAGTTACAACTGGAAGGGTAGAAGTAGGAACTTTTCTTACTGTGCCAGAATCTTTCAGCTGGTCTGGCGATATTGTAAGAAATTGTGGATTCAATCAATGTCCATGGCAGCTCATCTTCCAGGCTCTTACTGAGCAGCCAGCGTTGTGCATGGCTCTCTTACCGAAGAGTCCTCCCCTGGTCGCATGTAGAGTTGCTGGGCTTCTCCAAAACCCGAGACGGCACCGGAACACCTTAGAATCCTCCTTCCAGTTACTGTGCCTCGAACTAGCCAGTTCTGAGGCTCGGAAACGGATGGATCCGCACCCCAGGCCATGAGAGCCCCTGGGGGCTGGTCAGGAGGACCAGGACCATGGAGTCAGTAACAACTTCTGGACCGGATCCCTGAACCACGTGACTCTGGCACCTTAAGTACACCTTCCCGGATTACGCAGTGAGACAAACTGATTGGTTCCGAAATAGAGATTGGTACCCAATGCGTCCAACCAGACTGTGTTCTATAGCCTCCTACAGGTGTACAACCCTACCTATGACCAGGCAGAACTCCTCTACAGCCCAGCCACACTGATGGTAAAGTACAATTTAGCACAATTAGTCCCAAAACTCATTACAGTTTAAGGTAAAAATGAAATTTAAACATATAGCGCATACTCATTAGGAGTACCGGCGCTACAGAAAGGTCTTTGGAAATGAAATATTAATTCCTCGATTAATCGATTCATTTTTTTGATCGATAAAAATTCTTTTGATCGGTACTCACCTCTCCGCCGGCTTCTGGGTCATCAGGGAGTTCCGTCTGAGATTACAGACATCAATGTCACTGGACCCCCCCCCCCCCCATCCCTTCCCCAAGTGCCTCCTTCTGCTAACGAAGGGAACTGGGAGGAGTCCGGTGACGTTGAAGTTCTGATTGAACGTAATGCATATGGGGAGGAGCTATGCATGATGTCACCCACTGCTGCCCTACGGAACTTGTCAGCTTTACATGCTGTGTTTTTATTATCTTTATGTGAGTAGTTTGTGTTTGAACACAAACATTAAATCTTATACTTAAGCGGTGAGCACTTAGATCTTTTCTTTCTACCCATGACCTGGCATCCTTGCTGAGATCTAAGGAGACGTGAGAGAAATTTATGGTCCGTGTTAACCCTTTTGATACCTGCTTGCATGACCACCAGTTTGCACAGGGGTCCATGCATTAAGGTGAGAGTGATTAGTTAGACCGGAGGTGGAGGGATTGTCATGCTACTGTGGAAAAAAACGTGGAAAAAACTGTGAAAAAAAATGTATTTGTGTGAACTGTGAAGTTAAGTCATGGATTGTGGAAACTAACTAGTGTTGGGTGATTGTATATAATAAAAAATAAAAAATAAATATATAGTTGCGCTACCAAAATATAGTGAAAAGTGTAGCAGCCAGCATCAACAATGATGAATTGTGAAATCAAAAACAAAAAACCCGAAATGTTTCACACCATAGTGCATCAACTGGGGCATAAACCTGCTGTCGAGACTCTACGCTATATATATAATGCTTTTTATTAAAATTATACAGCAGGTTTATGCCCCAGTTGATGCACTATGGTGCGAAACATGTCGGGTACATAGCCTGTTGACCAGATATACCGTACTTTTTATGAATTACTCTGCCTATGCACAATTTATTTTGATGGCTTGTACCTTCACAAATTATGTTTTTTATATATTTTTAAATAAATTATTTTCTGTACTGGAGTGACCTGCTCTATGTGGAGGCCTTTTTTTCTAGTTTTTTTCCCATTATACTTACGTGCACAATCGCACTTTCCGTGGAGTTCAATACACTGACAACCTACATTGGATATCTTGATTGAAAGTCGTGTGTTCGACCATTCCTTTGGAGGACCATTTGCGGTGGATTCATTTCGATGCATGATTGACTCACCATCACAGTGTGTGGGTCCACACCTTATGGTAAGAGTACCTATTATATTTCTTTATTAAGTATGCCTGTTATCTCCTTACAAGAGTTTTGCTGGTGGAATTTGGATGACAAGTATTGACATCTCTACATCACTGTATACATTTGAAGTCCCCCTTACAAGAACTTGATGGTATTTCATGAATGACTGACTAATTAGTGTTGTAAAGTCTTGATCTCTCTTGCGATTTTTGATTCTATGTTCAGGATACTTTCCATTTTTTATGCGATTTATTATGAACTGCAGAGCTTCAGCACGGTGACCAAGACCATACAGCAGTTTAACAGGACAGGTTCCACTCAGAACAGGCCTCACCATGGTCAACCAAAGAAGTTGAGTACACGTGCTCAGAGTCATATCCAGAGGTTGTCTTTGGGAAATAGACATATGAGTGCTGCCAGCATTGCTGTAGAGGGTGAAGGGGTGAGGGGTCAGCCTGCCAAGGCTTAGACAATACGTCTCACATTATATCAAATTGGTCTGCATGGCTGTTGCCCCAGAAGGAAGCCTCTTCTAATGATGATGCACAAGAAAGCCCACAGTTTGCTGAAAACAAGCAGACTAAGGACATGGATTACTTGAACCATGTCCTGTGGTCTGATGAGACCAAGATAAACGTATTTGGTTCAGATGGTGTTAAGCGTGTGTGACGGCAACCAGGTGAGGAGTACAAAGACAAGTGTGTCTTGCCTACAGTCAAGCATGGTGGTGGGAGAGTCATGGTCTGGGGCTGCATGAGTGCTGCCAGCAGTGGGGAGCTACAGTTCATTGAGGGAACCATGAATGCCAACATGTACTGTGACATACTTAAGCAGAGCATGATCCCCTCACTTCGCAGACTGGGCCGCAGGGCAGTATTCCAACATGATAATGACCCCAGACACACCTCCAAGATGACCACTGCCTTGCTAAAGAAGCTGAGGGTAAAGGTGATGGAGGCATGTCTCCATACCTAAACCCTATTAAGCATCTGTGGGGCATCCTCATATGGAAAGTGGAGGAGTGAAAGATCTCTAACAACCACCAGCTCCATGATGTGTTCAAGGAGGCGTGGAAGAGGACTCCCGTGGCAACCTGTGAAGCTCTGGGGAACTCCATGCCCAAGTGGGTTAAGGCAGTGCTCGAAAATAATGTAGGCCACACAAAATATTGACACTTTGGGCCCAATTTGGACATTTTCATTTAGGATTGTATTCACTTTTCTTGCCAGCAGTTTAGACATTAATGGCTGTGTGTTGAGTTATTTTGAGGAGACATAAATTGTCCAGAATGTCTTGGTATTCTGACGCCTTAAGAGGTCCCTTCACTAAAACTAAGGAGCCAAGCCCAACTCCTTAAAATCAAACCTATACCTTAATCCCCCCTCCACAAAATGATTTGGACCAGTGCACAAAGCAAAGTCCATAAAGACATGGGTGAGCGAGTTTGAGGTGGATAAACTTGACTGACCTGCACAGAGTCCCGATCATAACCCGATAGCACATCTTTGGGATGAATTCGAAAGCTGACTGTGAGGCAGGCCTTCTCATCCAACATCAGCGTTTGACCTCACAAATGCACTTCTGGAAGAATGGTTAAAGCATTCCCATAGACACATTCTTAAACCGTGTTGACAGTCTTCTCAGAAGAGTTGAAGCTGTTAAAGCTGCAAAGGGTGGGCCAACTTAATTATTATATATATATATATATATATATATATATATATATATATATATATATGTAGCGCCGGGCTCCTGAAGAGCACTCAATATATTTTGTAAGTTTTGTTTTTTCCTAAGACCATAGTTGGGTTTTAGGGTTGATTGCAGGAAATTATGGTTTTGGCATCAGTTTGGCTGGACTGTACTATGTTCTGCCTGGTCATAGGTGACACCTATGGCATTGGAACGCAGTCTGGTTGGATGCATTGGGTACCAATCTCTCTCTCGGAGCCAATCAGTGGGTGCGTTGTCTCGCTGTGTATTCCGGGAGAGGGTACTTAAGGTGCTGAGATCACGTGGTTCTGGGTTCCGGTCCAGAAGTATGTGCTGACTCCTTGATCCTGGTCCTCCTGACCAGCCCCCAGAGGCCCTCATGGCCTGGGGTGCAGATCCACCCATTTCCGAGTCTCTGGGTTGGCTAGCCAGAGGCACAGTAACTGGAAGGAGGGTTCCGAGGTGGTCCGGTGCCGTCTCAGGTTTGGAGAGGCCCAGCAACTGAAAATGCAATCAGAAGAGGGCCATGCACAAGGCTGGCTGCTCGGTAAGAGCCTGGAAGCTAAGCTGAAAGGACACCAAGTGAATCCACATTCTTACGGTATCGCCTGACCGGCTGCAAAATACTGGTACTGTAAGAGAGTTCCTAATTTCATCCTTCTGTTACAATGAAGTTCTGTGAGAGACTTTCTGTTCTATTCTAAAGTTGCGGCAGAGCTGTGGCAGAGACTTTGCTAAGCTTAAATCACTTGTCGACTGCTAAATTAATTAAAGGGGATTTATCTGATAAATTAAACATCCAGTTGCGAATGGCTATTCCCTAGATCCCCTAGAGGGAGACATTTCAAGTATCAGCAGTTCCAAGAGTACCTGAGCTTTACTACCCATATCTTCTATTCCTTACTGAGAGACTGTGTTCTGTTTAATGCTTCTGCAAAAAAGATTCCCAACGGGATTCAAGTGTCGTTCTCTACAGTTTACTGGGCCATCAACCTCGGGAAACCCCTAGACGAGTGGGAGGTGCAGAAGGTAACGGTAAGCCCAAACAAAACCAGACCCTCCTCAGGGGGTCAGTGCTACATATATATACATATATATATATATATAGCGGCGGCTCCTGAAGAGCACACGCTATGCGTTTTTGAAAGTTAAAGTTATGCCTGAACTGCAGTTTGGTTTGGTTTGGGTACAATTGTCTAAATTTAGACTTCAGCATCAGTCTGACTGGACTGTTAGAGCCCGCCCAGTGGGAGTGGCACTCTCACTGTGCTTTCTGGGAGAGGGTATTTAAAATGCGGACGTCACGTGGTTCGGGGTTCCGGTCCAGAATGATGTACTGACTTCATGGTCCTGGTCCTCCTGACCAGCCCCCAGGAAGGCTATGGCCTGGGGTGCGGATCCTCCCAATTTTGATGTCTCGGGGCTGGCTAGCCCGAGCCGGGGAAACTAAAGAAGGAATCTGAGGAGGTTGGGTGCCGTCTCCAGTTTGGGAGAGACCCAGTGACTTCAAGCATTCCAGGGGAGGAATCTTCAGAAGAAGACCACGCATGGGTTGGTTTCTTAGTAAGAGCCTGGAAGGGCTGAAGTACCCGAGAGAATCCGGTCTTGTGGATATCGCCAAGCTGGCTGAAAGATCCAGGTATCCTACGAGTGTTTTCAAGCTTAGTTTCCCTACGTGTTCTACAACAACGTCTGTGGCAGAGACATTATCTTGTACATTCTACAACAACGTCTGTGGCAGAGACTTGTTCCTGAGTAAGCACCTTGTTGGCTGCTAGGCCTTGTGAGAGAGGGACTGTCTAACCTGAGTGATCATCCAGTTGCGAATGGCTATTCTCTGGATGCAATCAAAGTAAGCAAGTTCTTCAAGATTTTGACTTTGACACTAAGGCCGCGTACACACGCGGGGACTGTTCGCTCAACTTTGTCCGCTGAACAGTGTTTCGGCGGACAGTCCGCTCGTGTGTGGGCTTTCAGCGGACAGTTTCAGCGGACAGTCTGACGAACAAAGTTTTTCGGAAATTCCGAAAAACTGTCCGCTGAAACTTGGTTTGAGCGGACAGTCCGCCCGTGTGTAGGCTTGTTCGTCAAACTAAGTCTCGCGCATGCTCAGAAAGAATTTACACGCCGAAGGTTGCATTGCAGTGTATAGGACGTAGTTTTCCAGTCCCGTCGTACGTGCCGTTCACGTCATCGCGCACGGTTTCAGCGGACTGTTCGTTCGTCGTGTGTGGGCAAGTCCGTCCATGCTAATTTTGAGCGGACTGTCCGCTGAAACTGTTTGACGGACAAAGTTGAGCGAACAGTCCCCGCGTGTGTACGCGGCCTTAGAGTACCTGAACTTCCTTTCCAACACTCTGATCCCAAATTTAAGAGACTATTCATTATTTAACCCTTTCATAACTAAGCCTATTTTTGACATTTGGTGTTTACAAGTTAAAATCCATATTTTTTCCTAGAAAATTACTTGGAACTCCCTAAACATTATATATATATATTTTTTAGCAGAGACTCTAGAGAATAAAACGGCGATTGTTGCAATATTTTATGTCACACGGTATTTGCGCAGCGGTGTTTTAAACGTAACTTTTTGGGAAAAGGGACACTTTCATGAATAAAAAAAAAAAAACAGTAAAATTAGCCCAATTTTTTTGCATAATGTGAAAGATAATGTTATGCTGAGTAAATAGATACCAAACATGTCACACTTTATAATTGCACGCACTCGTGGATTGACGACAAAGTATGGTACCTAAAAATCTCAATAGGTGACACTTTAAAAAATGTTTACGGTTACCAGGTTAGCGTTACAGAGGAGGTCTAGTGCTAGAATTATTGCTCTCGCTCTGACGATCGCGGCGATACCTCACATGTGTGATTTGAACACTGGTTACATATGCGGGCGCGACTTCCGTATGCGTTTTCTTTGCTTCGAGAGCTCGCAGGGACGGTGGGCGCTTTTAAACATTTTTTAACATTTATTTATTTATTTTAAAATGACTAAATTGTTTAAAAAAAAATAAAAATGTGATCACTTTTATTGCTGTCACAAGGAATGTAAACATCCCTTGTGACAGTAATAGGTGGTGACAGGTACTCTTTATGGAGGACCCCCGCCCCTCCTTTACACTTCAATGTATTTAGATCGCCGAAAACGGTGATTCTGAATACCGTATATATGTTTAAAACCGGTGCCATTGGCTGCCGAGTAAACGGGAAGTGACGTCATGACGTCACTTCCGTGTTTACTATGAGGAGACTGGAACGAAGCCGATTACGGCTTTGTTACAGTTCCTCCCAAGCAGCCGGAGGCAACGGATGTGGTATCGGTGCTCCCGATCGAGCGGGAGCACCAGTAACAGTGGGAGGAGGCGGCGGGAGGGGCGTCCCCTCCCGCTCCTCCGGCATAACAGCCGAGCGGCTTTCAGCCGCATCGGTTGTTATGGCTGGATAGCCAATCGCCCGCTGAAAAAAACGGTACCGGGAGGATGCCTGCAGGTGTGGGCATCATCCCGGTATACCCCCCCGGAAGCCGAGTACGCACATCTGCGTACGCTCAGCAGGAAGGAGTTATGTTTGCAAATAAAATCCATTTAAGTGGATCTGTTTTCGGTCTCTCAAGTTACTGGGCCATTTACCATGGGACACCCCTAGACGTGCAACGAGAAAAACAGAAGGTAACGGTAAGCCCAAATCTAACCAGCAGCTCCTCCAGGCCTCCAGGGGTAGTGCTACATATATAAACATAAACATAAATATATACATATACAGTGCCTTGCAAAAGTATTCCGCCCCCTTGAACTTTTCAACCTTTTGCCACATTTCAGGCTTCAAACATAAAGATATAACATTTTTATTTTTTGTGAAGAATCACCAAGTGGGACACAATTGTGAAGTGGAATGGAATCTATTGGATTTTTAAAACTTTTTTAACTAATAAAGAAGTAGAGCCACCTTTTGCTGCGATTACAGCTGCAAGTCGCTTGGGGTATGTCTCTATCAGTTTTGCACATCGAGAGACTGAAATTCTTGCCCATTCTTCCTTGCAAAACAGCTCGAGCTCAGTGAGGTTGGATGGAGAGCGTTTGTGAACAGCAGTTTTCAGCTCTTTCCACAGATTCTTGATTGGATTCAGGTCTGGACTTTGACTTGGCCATTCTAACACCTGGATACGTTTAATTGTGAACCATTCCTTTGTAGATTTTGCTGTGTTTGGGATCATTGTCTTGTTGGAAGATAAATCTCCGTCCCAGTTTCAGGTCTTTTGCAGACTCCAAAAGGTTTTCATCCAGAATGGTCCTGTATTTGGCTGCATCCATCTTCCCCTCAATTTTAACCATCTTCCCTGTCCCTGCTGAAGAAAAGCAGGCCCAAACCATGATGTTGCCACCACCATATTTGACAGTGGGGATGGTGTGTTGAGGGTGATGGATGAGCTGTGTTGCTTTTACGCCAAACATATCGTTTTGCATTGTGGGCAAAAAGTTTGATTTTGGTTTCATCTGACCAGAGCACCTTCTTCCACATGTTTGGTGTGTCTCCCAGGTGGCTTGTGGCAAACTTCAGATGAGACTTTTTATGGATATCTTTGAGAAATGGCTTTCTTCTTGCCACTCTTCCATAAAGGCCAGATTTGTGCAGTGTACGACTGATTGTTGTCCTATGGACAGACTCTCCCTCCTCAGCTGTAGTTCTCTGCAGTTCATCCAGAGTGATCATGGGCCTCTTGGCTGCATCTCTGATCAGTCTTCTCCTTGTCTGAGCTGAAAGTTTAGAGGGACGGCCAGGTCTTGGTAGATTTGCAGTGGTCTGATACTCCTTCCATTTCAAAATGATCGCTTGCACAGTGCTCCTTGGGATGTTTAAAGCTTGGGAAATCTTTTTGTATCCAAATCCGTCTTTAAATTTCTCCACAACAGTATTACGGACCTACCCGGTGTGTTCCTTGGTCTTCATGATGCTCTCTGCGCTTTCAACAGAACCCCGAGACTATCACAGAGCAGGTGCATTTATACAGAGACTTGATTACACACAGGTGAATTCTATTTATCACCATCAGTCATTTAGGACAACATTAGATCATTCCAAGATCCTCGCTGAACTTCTGGAGTGAGTTTGCTGCACTGAAAGTAAAGGGGCCGAATAATTTTGCACGTACCACTTTTCAGTTTTTTATTTGCTAAAAAAGTTTAAAATATCCAATAGATTTCATTCCACTTCACAATTGTGTGCCACTTGTTGGTGATTCTTCACAAAAAATTAAAATTTTATATCTTTATGTTTGAAGCCTGAAATGTGGCAAAAGGTTGAAAAGTTTAAGGGGGCCGAATA
>NW_027507764.1:57142206-57167206 GCF_037356315.1 Lithobates pipiens | reverse complement strand
CCACTGCCTTGCTAAAGAAGCTGAGGGTAAAGGTGATGGACTAGCCAAGCATGTCTCCAGACCTAAACCCTATTGAGCATCTGTGGGGCATCCTCAAACAGAAGGTGGAGGAGCGCAAGGTCTCTAACATCCACCAGCTCCGTGATGTCCTCATGGAGGCGTTGAACAGGACTCCAGTGGCAACCTGTGAAGCTCTGGTGAACTCCATGCCCAAAAGGCTTAAGGTAGTACTGGAAAATAATGGTGGCCACACAAAATATTGACACTTTGGGCCCAATTTGGATATTTTCACTTAGGGGTGTACTCACTTTTGTTGCCATTGGTTTAGACAATAATTAAACAAGCTGCACACACACTACTTTACATTGTAGCAAAGTGTAATTTCTTCAGTGTTGTCACATGAAAAGATATAGCAAAATATTTTCAAAATTTTTGTGAGAAACAACTATATTACCAAAAGTATTGGGACACCTGCCTTTACACATACACACATAACTTTAATGGCATCCCAGTCTTAGTCTGTAGAGTTCAATAATAAGTTGGCCACCCCTTGTAGCTACAACAGCTTCAACTCTTCTGGGAAGACTGTCAACAAGGTTTAGGAGTGTGTCTATGGGAATGTTTGACCATTCTTCCAGAAGAGCATTTGTGAGGTCAGGCACTGATGTGGGCCAACTCAATATTGAACCCTACGGACTATGACTGGGATGCCTTTAAAGTTCATGGACATGTAAAGGCAGGCGTCCCAATACCTTTGGCAATATAGTGTATCTATACACAAAGGGGTTGATTTAGTAAAGGCAACTCCACTCTGCATTACAAGTGCTCTGCAAGTGCATTTGAAAGTGCACTTGGAAGTGCAGTCGCTGTAAATCTGAGGAGATGATCGGAAATCAGTGGAAGCTCTGCACTTGGAGTGCATGCAAAGTGGATTTTCCTTTAGAATATGCACCGATCAGCCAAAGCAGTATGAACACTGACAGGTAAAGTGAATAACTTTGATTATTTCTTGTTAAAATGGCATCTGAAAGTAGGTGGTATATATTATGTAGTAAGGCAACATGTTGCCCCTGAAGTTTATCTGTTGAAACCCAGAAAAAAATGGGCATGAATAAGGATTTGAGCAACTTTGAGAAGGCCCAAACTGTAATGGCTAGACGACTGGGTCAGAGCAACTCCAAAACTGAAGCTCTTGTTCCTGGTCTGCAGTGGTCAGGACCAACTAAAAGTGGTCCAAGGAAGGAAAGTTGGCAAACCAGCAACAGGATCATGGGCGGCCAAGGCTTATTCATGTACATGAGGGGTGAAGGCTGGCCTGTGTAGTACAATCCAATAGAAGAGCTACTGTAGCTCAAATTGCTGAAAAAGTTAATGATGGTTCTGATAGAAAGATCTCAGAACAGACAGAGCATTGTCCTTTTTTTGTGTATGGGACTGTGACCGGTCAGGTCAATGGGCACATAAGCATCAGAATTGGACCATGAAGCAATGGAAGAAGGTTGCCTGGTCCGATGATGATGTCAAGAATGGTTTGAGGAACACACCAAAAAGTCTGAGGTGTTGACTTCCAAATTCTGCAGATCTCAATCCAATCGAGTAGCTGTGGAATGCGCTGGGAAAATAAGTCTGATCCACGGAGGCCCCACCTTGCCATCTATATGAATTAAAGGATCTGCTACTGCAGGCTTGGTGTCAGATACCACGGCATACCTTCAGAGGTCCAGTGAAGTCCATGTCTCGACAGGTCATGGTGGGTTGTTATAATGCTATGGCTGATCGAAATATACAGTATATATCTCAAAACAGGCTTCCAGGGAAGCAGTGGGTGGGCTAATGCCCAGTCCGGAAAGATGAGAATATATTCGTTAGTATACAGCTTTTGGCAGCCAATCATGACAGTTCATGTGAAAATATCCAAAGGGACAAGCACAACATTTTTTCTTGTGAGATAACAGAATGAACGATTTTCATGTATTTTTATAGTATTTGTATGAAAAAAAAAAGACCAAGACCACACATGCTCGAAAAAAAAACATTACAATACAATAAAATTCATTACATCACTTCCGAAGTTGTATTCTGTTTTACGAGAATTTTTTCTAATTTAGTAACCTATTCGTTTTTCGATATAAGACTAGCGTGCAAAAAAAAAAAAAAGACAATCATTCTTCCGATATTCTTATTGTGTGTAATAAACCTTAACCAGCAGTTAAGTTAAGCCTCGAACACACGATTGGATTGTTGGCCAACAAAACTGCGGAATTTTGTCCGAAGGGCGTTGGCCCAAATTTGTCTTGCATACACACGGTCGCACAATTGTTGGCCAACAATTATGAACGTAGTTGTTTTTCTGCCCTTTAGCGCCACCCTTTGGGCTCCTTCTGCTAATTTTGTGTTAGTAGAAGTTTGGTGAGTGTTGATTCGTACTTTTTATTTTGCACTATTCAGTTAGTGTCTGAATGGCCATTCGTCAACCAGCCATGTTGCGGAATCAGAGGAGATAACGTGTTATTGTATTGTTGTGGTAATTTGCCCCAAAAAAATAAAAATAAATTAAAAAAAAGCATAATAATATTATTCTTGATATCACTAGAAAAAAAAAGCCTTGGAAAATTTGTTTGCAATAATCCATCAGTATCACCAGCAAAGCAGCTTCATTATTATCCCATTAAAGAAGAAGAGAATTGTGCGCTGCATTTGGAGATTTCATAATTTGCCATGTCACAAATGTGAATTCTCCATTATGAACGCTAGTTTACAAGACCGACCGCTTCTGACTCGTTCTTGCTTCTGAGCATGCGTGTACACACTATCGGAAAATCCAACAACAGATATTTGATGGCGGAAAATTTGAAAACCTGCTATCCAACATTTGTTGGCGGAAAGTCCGACAACAATTGTCCGATAGAGCGTACACATGGTCGGTTTTTTCGCCAATAGCCTGTCATCGAACATTTACCATTGGAAAATCCGATCGTGTGTACGAGGCATTAGGCTTCATTTAAACTTGTGTCATGCAACTTTAGACATCAAAGTCACATGAAGTTGAAGCCCATTCTTTTCAAAAGCATCTGTTCAAGTCAGTGCAAATTAAAGTCGGTGGCGACTTTGAAAAGGTGCCTGGTGCAATTTTTGATGCAACTTTGGTCCAGAAAATGTAAAGTTGTAACAAAGTCGCATCAAAATTGCGCTCCAAAGTTGCGCTGGAAATTGCGTGACTTTGGTGTTGTGCTAATGTGAATGGAGCCTTAAACCACCACAAGATAATGGTTATAACTTATATTTGTCAGGATAGACTCCTATGTGCCTCTCTCTGGTGTAGTTTTACATTGTTGGTGAGACCTGAGAGATGGCACAGTACAGACACATCCGGCCAGCTTATCCGGGGACGGACAATAGCGATCACACAACGCTTTCTGACCCCTATTTCCTCTGGTGGACTTGAGTTGGGGGTGTATGTAGGAGCTCCATAGATTTTAAATGGTGATCTGATGTCTACAGACACCTCCAAACAGCGTACAGACATGACACAACAGTCATAGGAATGGAGGGTTGAACATTGAACAATCAAGTTAGAAAACCTCTTTGACTGCCGCCCCCCTCCCGCCAACTGACATAAAGTTTATTGGACATGGATATTGCTCAGAAGACTGCAAAAGATGCAATTATGACAGTAACACATTGCAACCAATCAGAATCAGTGCTTCGGAACTGCCAGCAGAAAAGAGCAAACTTGATTGGTTACTGTTACTGCCACTGCATAATACTATCCCTAGCCTTGGGTGTAGTATTTATTGCCTAACCTTATCTTGAGGAGGTTGTAGATAGATGACACACACAAGGCTAATCTTCCGCTCATCTGGCAATGTCCCAGTGACAGGTATCTGAGTAATGCTTGTTCAGCCACATACTAAGCATGACGAATCTCAGCACCGGCAAGGTGTTACAACACAGCCCCGTGTACAAAGTCTAATGCCAGCCAGTGGGAGAGCAGAAACCTATCCACAGGATATAACAAAGGCTATTGTATACACAAAGAAGACATACTCATGCACACAAGCGAACCACCAGGCCGGCTATGCAATGACCCGGGCCTTGCTGCCCTCAAGAGTGGGGAACCCTAGAAGTAAAAAAATAGAAGAAAAGAGGGCGCATCAGCCTTGCGCTTTATCTTTCGGATGATATTTATTAAAAAGGTACAAAAGAAAACTACTCACAAACAGAAGTGTAAAATCTTGCGACATGGATAGTCATCAGAATAGCAGCATCAAGTTGCAGATTAAACTCCCCAGAGGTCCAGAGGAACTCAGAAAAGTCACTGCCAGCTGACGCGTTTCTAAGGGACTTCCCTTCTTGCTCAGAGCTTAACAGTCGACTTTGGAATAGTGCCCCATCATTGGTATCAGTGGGAGGAATAGTGCCCCATCATTGGTATCAGTGTGAGGAATAGTGCCCCATCATTGGTATCAGTGGAAGGAATAGTGCCCCATCATTGCTATCAGTGGGAGGAATAGTGCCCCATCATTGGTATCAGTGGAAGGAATAGTGCCCCATCATTGCTATCAGTGGGAGGAATAGTGCCCCATCATTGGTATCAGTGGAAGGAATAGTGCCCCATCATTGCTATCAGTGGGAGGAATAGTGCCCCATCATTGGTATCAGTGTGAGGAATAGTGCCCCATCATTGGTATCAGTGGAAGGAATAGTGCCTCGTCATTGGTATTAGTGGAAGGAATAGTGCTCCATCATTCATATCAGTGGAAGGAAAAGTGCTCCATCATTCATATCAGTGGAAGGAATAGTGCCTCATCATTGGTATCAGTGGAAGGAATAGTGCCTCATCATTGGTATCAGTGGAAGGAATAGTGCCCCATCATTGGTATCAGTGGAAAGAATAGTGCCCCATCATTGGTACCAGTGGAAGGAAAAGTGCCCCATCATTGGTATCAGTGGAAGAAATAGTACCCCATCATTGGTATCATTGGAAGGAATAGTGTCCCGTCATTGGTATCAGTGGAAGGAATAGTGCCCCGTCATTGGTATCAGTGGGAGGAATAGTGCCCCATCATTGGTATCAGTGGAAGGAATAGTGCCCCATCATTGGTATCAGTGGGAGGAATAGTGCCCCATCATTGGTATCAGTGGAAGGAATAGTGCCTCATCATTGGTATCAGTGGGAGGAATAGTGCCCCATCATTGGTATCAGTGGAAGGAATAGTGCCCCATCATTGGTATCAGTGGGAGGAATAGTGCCTCGTCATTGGTATTAGTGGAAGGAATAGTGCTCCATCATTGGTATCAGTGGAAGGAATAGTGCTCCATCATTCATATCAGTGGAAGGTATAGTGCCTCATCATTGGTATCAGTGGAAGGAATAGTGCCCCATCATTGGTACCAGTGGAAGGAATAGTGCCTCATCATTGGTATCAGTGGAAGAAATAGTACCCCATCATTGGTATCATTGGAAGGAATAGTGTCCCGTCATTGGTATCAGTGGAAGGAATAGTGCCCCGTCATTCATATCAGTGGAAGGAATAGTGCCTCATCATTGGTATCAGTGGAAGGAAAAGTGCTCCATCATTCATATCAGTGGAAGGAATAGTGCCTCATCATTGGTATCAGTGGAAGGAAAAGTGCTCCATCATTCATATCAGTGGAAGGAATAGTGCCTCATCATTGGTATCAGTGGAAGGAATAGTGCCCCATCATTGGTATCAGTGGAAAGAATAGTGCCCCATCATTGGTACCAGTGGAAGGAATAGTGCCCCATCATTGGTATCAGTGGAAGAAATAGTACCCCATCATTGGTATCATTGGAAGGAATAGTGTCCCGTCATTGGTATCAGTGGAAGGAATAGTGCCCCGTCATTGGTATCAGTGGAAGGAATAGTGCCCCATCATTGGTATCAGTGGAAGGAATAGTGCCCCATCATTGGTATCAGTGGGAGGAATAGTGCCCCATCATTGGTATCAGTGGAAGGAATAGTGCCTCATCATTGGTATCAGTGGGAGGAATAGTGCCCCATCATTGGTATCAGTGGAAAGAATAGTGCCCCATCATTGGTACCAGTGGAAGGAATAGTGCCCCATCATTGGTATCAGTGGAAGAAATAGTACCCCATCATTGGTATCATTGGAAGGAATAGTGTCCCGTCATTGGTATCAGTGGAAGGAATAGTGCCCCGTCATTGGTATCAGTGGGAGGAATAGTGCCCCATCATTGGTATCAGTGGAAGGAATAGTGCCCCATCATTGGTATCAGTGGGAGGAATAGTGCCCCATCATTGGTATCAGTGGAAGGAATAGTGCCTCATCATTGGTATCAGTGGGAGGAATAGTGCCCCATCATTGGTATCAGTGGAAGGAATAGTGCCCCATCATTGGTATCAGTGGGAGGAATAGTGCCTCGTCATTGGTATTAGTGGAAGGAATAGTGCCCCATCATTGGTATCAGTGGGAGGAATAGTGCCTCGTCATTGGTATTAGTGGAAGGAATAGTGCTCCATCATTGGTATCAGTGGAAGGAATAGTGCTCCATCATTCATATCAGTGGAAGGTATAGTGCCTCATCATTGGTATCAGTGGAAGGAATAGTGCCCCATCATTGGTATCAGTGGAAAGAATAGTGCCCCATCATTGGTACCAGTGGAAGGAATAGTGCCTCATCATTGGTATCAGTGGAAGAAATAGTACCCCATCATTGGTATCATTGGAAGGAATAGTGTCCCGTCATTGGTATCAGTGGAAGGAATAGTGCCCCGTCATTGGTATCAGTGGAAGGAATAGTGCCCCATCATTGGTATCAGTGGAAGGAATAGTGCCCCATCATTGGTATCAGTGGGAGGAATAGTGCCCCGTCATTGGTATCAGTGGAAGGAATAGTGCCCCATCATTGGTATCAGTGGAAGGAATAGTGCCCCATCATTGGTATCAGTGGGAGGAATAGTGCCCCATCATTGGTATCAGTGGAAGGAATAGTGCCTCATCATTGGTATCAGTGGGAGGAATAGTGCCCCATCATTGGTATCAGTGGAAGGAATAGTGCCCCATCATTGGTATCAGTGGGAGGAATAGTGCCTCGTCATTGGTATTAGTGGAAGGAATAGTGCTCCATCATTGGTATCAGTGGAAGGAATAGTGCTCCATCATTCATATCAGTGGAAGGTATAGTGCCTCATCATTGGTATCAGTGGAAGGAATAGTGCCCCATCATTGGTATCAGTGGAAAGAATAGTGCCCCATCATTGGTACCAGTGGAAGGAATAGTGCCTCATCATTGGTATCAGTGGAAGAAATAGTACCCCATCATTGGTATCATTGGAAGGAATAGTGTCCCGTCATTGGTATCAGTGGAAGGAAAAGTGCCCCATCATTGGTATCAGTGGAAGGAATAGTGCCCCATCATTGGTATCAGTGGAAGGAATAGTGCCCTATCATTGGTATCAGTGGGAGGAATAGTGCCCCATCATTGGTATCAGTGGAAGGAATAGTGCCTCATCATTGGTATCAGTGGGAGGAATAGTGCCCCATCATTGGTATCAGTGGAAGGAATAGTGCCCCATCATTGGTATCAGTGGAAGGAATAGTGCCCCATCATTGGTATCAGTGGAAGGAATAGTGCCCCATCATTGGTATCAGTGGAAGGAATAGTGCCCCATCATTGGTATCAGTGGAAGGAATAGTGCCCCATCATTGGTATCAGTGGGAGAAATAGTGCCCCATCATTGGTATCAATGGAAGGAATAGTGCTCCATCATTGGTATCAGTGGAAGGAATAGTGCTCCATCATTCATATCAGTGGAAGGAATAGTGCCTCATCATTGGTATCAGTGGAAGGAATAGTGCCCCATCATTGGTATCAGTGGAAAGAATAGTGCCCCATCATTGGTACCAGTGGAAGGAATAGTGCCCCATCATTGGTATCAGTGGAAGAAATAGTACCCCATCATTGGTATCATTGGAAGGAATAGTGTCCCGTCATTGGTATCAGTGGAAGGAATAGTGCCCCATCATTGGTATCAGTGGAAGGAATAGTGCCCCATCATTGGTATCAGTGGAAGGAATAGTGCCCCATCATTGGTATCAGTGGAAGGAATAGTGCCCCATCATTGGTATCAGTGGAAGGAATAGTGCCCCATCATTGGTATCAGTGGGAGGAATAGTGCCTCGTCATTGGTATTAGTGGAAGGAATAGTGCCCCATCATTGGTATCAGTGGGAGGAATAGTGCCCCATCATTGGTATCAATGGAAGGAATAGTGCTCCATCATTGGTATCAGTGGAAGGAATAGTGCCCCATCATTGGTATCAGTGGAAGGAATAGTGCCCCATCATTGGTATCAGTGGGAGGAATAGTGCCCCATCATTGGAATCAGTGGAAGGAATTGTCAGTATCAGTAGCAGGAACTATGTCCCACTGTTGCTGATGTTGGGTGAGGGGGAATAATGCTCCAAGGGTCGGATAAAAGCAAGAAAAAGGTCACTTACGACCCCTGGGCCTCAGTTTGGAGTCCACTGCCTTAAAGCAAAGCGCTAAAGATCATAATACCGCGTTTTTGCCTCATTTCAGTTGTTAGAATGTTTGGAATGTAATTAATCACACGGGAAAGAAAGATGAAATGAAAAGAAAGCAAGAGCCCCACCGCCAGGCTGAAGAGAGCCAGAGACAGTTGCCTAGAGCTCAGAAGAGTTGAAGAGGTCAACATTTTGTGAAAGTTAAATTTAT
This sequence comes from Lithobates pipiens, assembly GCF_037356315.1. Taxonomy (NCBI): domain Eukaryota; kingdom Metazoa; phylum Chordata; class Amphibia; order Anura; family Ranidae; genus Lithobates; species Lithobates pipiens. Next base: position 57,158,482 of record NW_027507764.1, on the reverse strand, counting down.
GGTTTTAGTTCCTCTTTAGGATCGTTAGTCCACAGCAACCAATCAAGAAACATCTTGTACTGGTGGGACTGGGGCAGACTGAATTCAGGTTGGTTGTTTTGTGTTACTTAAAGAGGAGCTCCAGGTTCTCCCCAAACTACAAATACTGTAGCTGCTGACTTTTAATATTAGGGCACTTTGCAGGGATCCAGCGGTGTCCTCACTCGAGACGGTTTTTCAATCTGATATCGGGTGCTGGCACCGCCATCTTGATTAAGGGAAACTGGCAGTGAAGCCTTGCGGCTTTACAGCTGGTTTCCTACTGCTTATGCGCGAAGTGTGCTGCACTTTGTGAATGGGCCGGCTACGCGGGAAGGAGGGGAGGCAAACTTCTGTCTCAGTTCACTGCGAAGAACTGAGCCGAAAATGGCAGCGGGTACCTGTCAAAACCAGATATCCGCTCCTCCCCCATCCAAAAAAAGGTACAGAATGTGGCAGCGGATGGGGTTGAGGAGGCAGACAAGAGGAGCTTCACTTTTTGGGTGGAGTCCTGCTTTAACCACTTGGGATCCGCGCTATTGCAAAATGACGGCAATAGCGCGGACCCACATTTTCGGGACTACGTCTATTGACGTAGTCCCGGTTACGAGCGGCCTGCGCGCCCCCTGAGGGGCGCGCGCGGCGCGCTCTGTGATCGGCGAGTCCGTGAGACTCGCCTGATCACCGATCCGTGTAAGGGGTCGATCCCGACCCCTTATCACGTGATCAGCTGTCAGCCAATGACAGCTGATCATGTGATAAAACGGAGCCGGTAATCGGCTAGTATTCCTCCTCGCGCTGACAGCGCGAGGAGAAAAAAAAAAAGCCGATCGCTGGCGGCCGTGTTCGGGACATCAGTCCCGATCACGGCCAGCAATTTAAAAGGACACCTGCCCCCTGCCAGTGCCCACCTGCCACCCGCAGTGCCATCCTGAAATAAAGTAAGTGCCCCCCTGTCAGTGCCACCCAGCAGTGCCCATAGTGCCCACAGTGCCACCCAGCAGTGCCCACAGTGCCACCCAGCAGTGCCCACAGTGCCACCCACAGTGCCACCCAGCAGTGCCACCCACAGTGCCACCCAAAATCTGCCTCAGGTGCTGCACCCCAGTGCCGCCCATCAGTGCCCAGCAGTGCCGCCCATCAGTGCCCAGCAGTGCCGCCCATCAGTGCCCAGCAGTGCCACCTATCAGAGCCACCTATCAGTGCCACCTATCAGTGCCCATCAGTCCCATCTATCTGTGGTACCTATCAGTGCCCATCCGTGCCACCCATCCGTGCCACTTATCCGTGCCACCCATCCGTGCCATCTTATCTGTGCCCATCTTTGCCCATCAGTGACGCCTTATCTGTGCCCATCGGTGCCGCCTTATCTGTGCCTATTAGTGCCGCCTTAACTATGCCTATCAGTGCCCACCAGTGCAGCCTATCAGTGCCCACCAATGCAGCCCATCAGTGCCCACCAATGCAGCCCATCAGTGCCCACCAATGCAGCCTATCAGTGCCGCCTAATCAGCGCACTTCAATGAAGGAGAAAAATGACCCGTTTGCAAAATTTTATAACAAACTATTAAAACATGATTTTTTTTTTTTTTTTTTTTGCATCTTTTTTTGTTTGTTTAGCAAAAAATAAAACTCCGAGCTGTAACTAAATACCACCAAAAGAAAGCTCTATTTGTGGGAAAAAAATGATAAAAATTTCATTTGGGTACAGTGTTGTATGACCGCGCAATTGTCACTCAAAGTGCATCAGCGCTGAAAGCTGAAAATTGGTCTGGGACTGAGGGGGGTTTAAGTGCCCAGTAAGCAAGTGGTTAACTTAAAGCAGAATTAAACCCATGTGAATAATAACTCACAGTTGCTTGTGCTCTCAACCAAATTGTCAAGCCATCAAATGGCTGGTGTCATAACTGATCTTGTGTAGCACCATGGCAACTGCACATCAAATGGCAAGATAGCGGCTTCCTTGGCTGTAAAGAATAAAAGGATTTGCTTCCTCTTATGTCCTGTACACACGGTCGGACATTTCGACAACAAAATCCATCAGATTTTTTCTGACGGATTTTGTGCCAAACTTGTCTTGCATACACACGGACAAAGTTGTCACGTACGTCGGGACTATAAACGGGCCAGTAGCCAATAGCGGTGGTCTCTTAATTTATTCTGAGCATGTGTGGCACTTTTTCCGCCGGATTTGTTGAAACGCGATCGGAATTTAAGCGATCGGATTTTGTTGTCGGAAAATTTTAGATCCAGCTCTCAAACTTCATGTGTCAGAAATTCCGACGGAAAAAAACCCGATGGAGCCCACACACGATCAGATTTTCCAAAAACAAGATCCGATTGTACATTTTCCGTTTGGAAAGTCTGACCGTGTGTACAGGGCATAAAGCCACTTGCCCTCTGCAAAGTTAGACTCCCTTCGTGACAAGGCCATTTTTTGCTATTCAGCACTGCGCTACTTTAACTGGCAATTGCGCGGTCATGCAACACTGTACCCATATGAAATTTATATCATTTTTTTCCCACAAATAGAGCCTTCGTTTGGTGGTATTTGATCACCTCTGGGCTTTTGTTTTTTGCTATATAAACGAAAAAATACTGAACATTTTGAAAAAAAACACAGGTTGTCCTAGTTTCTCTTATAATATTTTGCAAACAATGAATCTTTCTTCATAAATTTAGGCCACAATTTTGCTCTGCAGATGATGTCAGTTAAGGGCCGGTTCACACAGCGAGGCGCGGCGAGGCAAGTCGGAGACGCCTGCGGGGACCTCAGCGGCGACTTGCAGAGGACTTCTGTATAGAAGTCAATGCAAGTCGCCCCTGAAGTCGCCCAGAAGTAGTACAGGAACCTTTTTTCTGAGTCGGAGCGACTCGAGTCGCTCCTCTCAGAACGGTTCCATTGTACAGAACGGGGGCGACTTGCGGGAGCGAGGCGAGGCGAGCCGTGTCGCCTCGCATCGCCTCGCTGTGTGAACCGGCCCTTAAGCAATCTGACTAGTAAAGAGTTTTTGTTTATTTTAATAAATCGTTCAACACCTTATTAACCCCTGGTTTACTGTAATTAGCCCTAATTAAGGCCTAATGCCGCGTACACATGATCGGAATTGCGGCCAGAAAAAGACCGATGAGAGCTTTTCATCGGAAAATGTGACCATGTGTATACTCCATCGGAATTTAGCTGTCCGAATTTCCGCCAGCCAAAAATTGAGAGCATGTTCTCAATTTTCCCGACGGAAAAACTTTCTATCGGAAATTCCGATCGTGTGTATGCAATTCCGACACGCCAAAAATCACGCATGCTCAGATTCAACTACGAGACAGAAGCTATTGGCTACTGGCTATTGAACTTCCTTTTTCTAGTCCCGTCCTACGTGTTGTACGTCACCACGTTCTAAACAATCGGAATTTGGTGTGAACGTGTGTAGGCAAGACAGCTTGAGCCGAATTCCATCAGAATTTCATCTGGAAAACCATCAGAGCTTTTTTCCGACGGGAATTCCGATCGTGTGTACGCGGCATGAGTCTCCATCTCTCATCAATTATTATTTTCCTACTGATTTGTTTCTATTTCATTAGCGATTATTATTTAAACTTTTTTTTGGTTAATATATTGTGTACACAATTAACATATATTTACAAATTTTCCATTTAAAAAAGCACAAAATTGAAAAAAAGAAAAACAACTTTATTTAATTTGTAAATAACTTTGCAATGCTTTGTACCAGTATTTTTTTGTGTCATTTTAAACTGGACACATTACAGAATGAAAGGCGCACATTTGGCACCTTTCGGATACCTGACAGGTATTCTGTCCCCACTTCCGGGTGATCTCGCCGTGGCGAATTTACGCCAGCAGCTCGGGTTCCTCCACCTCCCTCCTCCTTCCCCCGCCGCCGTGCCAGTAGGAGAGAGGAGCAGAGCGGAGCCTCGGGCATGTGCAGTAGGGTTCTCAGCATGAAGCCGTAAGGCTACACTGACGGGTTCCCTTACCGGCAATGGCGGCCACAGCACCCAACATCTGATGGAAACATCAGCTGCGGCGTCGACATCGCTGGACTCCAAGACAGGTAAGTGTCCGATTATTTAAAGTCAGCAGCTGCAGTATGTGTAACTGCTGGCTTTTAAGTTTTGCAGGGGTGGGCGGACCGCCACTTAAATGACCAGGCCACTTTTTGCGATTCAGCACTGCGTCACTTTAACTGAAAATTGCGCGGTCGTGCGACGTTGTACCCAGACAAAATGTAAGTCCCCCCCCCCCACAAATAGAGCTTTCTATTGGTGGTACTTGATCACCTCTGCTTTTTTTTTATTTTTTGCGCTATTAACGTAAGACTGACGATTTTGAAAAAATATATATATTTTTTTTACTTTCTGCTTTAATACATAATATACCAAAAAAATTATTTATTCATTATTTTAGGCCAATATGTATTCTGCTACATATTTTTGGTAAAAAATAAATAAAAATAAGCGTATATTGATTGGTTTGTGCAAAACTTATAGCGTCTACAAAATAGTGGAAAGATTTAGAGACTTTTTTTTTTTAATTATTGGTTTTACTAGAAATGGCAGGGATCGGCAATTTTTAGTGGGACTGCGACATTGCGGCGGACAAATCTGACCCTAATGCCAGCTATACACAAATAGAGCTTTCTATTGGTGGTACTTGATCACCTCTGCGTTTTTTTATTTTTTGCGCTATTAATTTAAGACTGACAATTTTGAAAAAAAAAATATTTTTTTACTTTCTGCTTTAATACATAATATACAAAAAAAAATATTTATTCATTAATTTAGGCCAATATGTATCCTGCTACATATTTTTTGGTAAAACAAAATTAAAATAAGCGTATATTGATTGGTTTGTGCAAAAGTTATAGCGTCTACAAAATAGGGGAAAGATTTAGAGAGTTTTTTTTTATTATTATTATTGGTTTTACTAGTAATGCCAGGGATCTGCAATTTTTAGTGGGACTGCGACATTGTGACGGACAAATCTGACCCTAATGCCGGCCATACACGGTTCGAATTTCGAAAGAATTTTCTTTCGAAAATCATATCTAAGAATTTTCGTATGAATTTTGCACCATTAGTGGGCTGCAGCAACGGCCGCTTTTCGTGCGGCAATTAAATTTGAGGAATTGAACGTGTTTGACATTTTTTGAGAAATTTACATAGAGAAAAGAAGATTCCCGGCCGCGAAAATTCTCTTCTGTAGCAACATGAGGTGAAGTTGAAGGCTTGGTTGCCGAATTTCGAAAACAAATCAATAGTGGCGTCATCGGATCACAAAAAAAACAAAAAAACCGTTCTGATTTTGAAAAGAAAATTTGTTCAAAATTCGACCATGTATGGCCTGCATAAGTGACACTTTATGGTGACTGGTGACACCAATGCAGTGATCAGTGCTAAAAAAATGCTGTATAAACGGCACTGGCAGGGAAGGGGTTAACACCAGTGGTGATCAAGGGGTTAAGTGTTCCCTAGGGAGTTGTTTCTAATTGTGGGGGGGAGGGGATTGACAGAGATTACAGAGAGATCGCTGTTCCTGATCACTAGGATCAGACGATCTCTCTCTTCTCCCCTGTCAGAACAGGGATCGGCCTTGTTTACATAGGGCAGAATCCATGGCAAGGGGTGTGTCCTATGCCTGCACACTTTTACTGATAGGTGTCCCTCATTCCCATCTCAAAAGGTTGGGAGGTGTGGTGTTACCTTGTTATCTTTAGTAATAACAAAATGTAAAAGTTGCTTCGGTCCATAGTGGGTGAACAGATGTGAGATGTGAAGTGGTCAATATTCATGGGGCCGCAGGTCACATTTCATATATATTGCCATCATGTAATAAAACAAACATGACTTACTCCTCTTGGGCGAGCATGCCTCCAGACAGGAAGCCTCATCTCTGTAATTATTATCGTTGCCATAGCAACCACCGTAAATGAACAGCTCACACTTCATCGTCAACAAGTTGTAAGCGTAACGCTTTATATATCCACGGCACGGCCCTGGCTCCTCCTCCATTCTACAAGGCTTGGGGACTTCTGAGGATAAAAAAAAAAAACAAGAAACCTGTAAAAACACGCCTCAACCAAACATTTTTACCCCCCCCGACTGCACGGCTAAACGAGGACTTACGTTTTTATAAAGTTGAATGTGTGAGTTCTGGTGTGAGCTGGCCCCAAGACGTGTTTAGACACATTTAGACCCCTTTCAAACCACACCGCCCATAGAGTGGGATTTGCCGCCGGATTTGCAGCGCATTTCGGCCGCTTTTACCCCCGCTCGTGGCCGAGAAAGGGTTAAAACCGCCGGCAATACGCGTTTTGGCTTTTAGCAGAGTTTTAGGAGCTGCTGCAGTTAGCTGAGGTTCAATCTCCCTCAAAACCCCTTTCCTGAATGTGAAAGAATTGCATTCAGGATAGTAACGTTTTCACCACTGGCCGTGGGGAAAACTCAAAATCGCGCCACGGTTATACCATGGCTGCAGTAAATGTAGGCCAAGTGTACATGAAGCCTAATGCCCTGTACACACAATCGGACTTTCTGACAACAAAACCGTGGAATTTTGTTCAAAGGTTGTTGGCTCCAACTTGTCTTGCATACACACGGTCACACAAATGTTGCCCAATAATTACGAACGTGGTGACTTACAAGACGGACGGCGAGCCGATAAAAAGGAAGTTCAATAGTCATGTGGTATCTGCATTACGAACGCTAGTTTTACAAGACTGAGCGCTTCTGGCTCATACTTGAATCTGAGCATGCGTGGACTTTTGTGTGACGGACTTGTGTACACACGATCGGAAAGTCCGACAACAAAAATTTGTTGGCGGAAAATTTGAGAACCTGCTAACCAACATTTGTTGGCGGAAATTCCGCCAACAAATGTTCGATGGAGCATACACATGGTCGGACTTTCCGCCAACAAGCTCACATCCAACATTTGTTGTTGGTAAATCCGATCGTGTGTACACGGCATTAGCGCCTTTCTCCATCTTTTCAACACAGAGGTATCCTTGACATAACTTTTCGGTCTTAGGGACCCCCTGCTACAAATGAATATATCTACAACTCATGATACATTAGTGTAATGGTCAGTGGGAAGAATGTTCTTTACACTTGTGGTCATTGGAAAGAATTACCCCCATACAGATAGCTAAAAGATCAATGGTATCAGTTGGAACTTATTTGAGAGGCCAATATTTCTCATTGCTCAAGGATACTCTTGCTCTAACCTCTTGCTCTAACCTCTTGCTCTAACCTCTTGCTCTAACCTCTTGAGGAACCCTGGTTGAGAAACCCTGCTTTAAGGAAATGTGGTGGACAGTTTAGTAGAGGGTTCTTATTTGTCTTTACTTCTTCTTTAATGCAACTCAACCCATATATATATATATATATATACATATATATATATATATATATATATATACACACACACATTTTGAATGCACACAATAAGAACTCACTTTTGATTTTCCAACATGTTTTCTCACAGTCCTCCACGGTCTCAAAATTGTTGGCATTTCCATCACAGCCTCCATAGAGGAACTCCTCACATGTTTGCGTGTACCGGTTATAATAATATTGGGGTATGAGACCCCGACAGTTCCCTTCATCTCGTGGTAGGAGACATGCGGTGATGTTACCTGCAATATAATCACGGCTTGTTAGGGGGCATAGTACACAGATGGAATAAATTAAAAAATCACATGTTCTCAATTATAAAGATACTGATAAATCCAACCTTATGCAAATATATATACATACATACTATACCAGCTTTTCTAAAATGTTTTAATATTGAGGAACCCTTGAAATAATAGTCACAGGGAACCTCTGGGGAATATTACTGCATCTACAGCTCTCAGTACATTAGTGTGATAGTCATGGAGAAGAATGCTCCGTTCGTTGTTGGAATAATCTCCCTCTTACAGATAGCTAAAAATATCAGTGATTTCAGTAGCAACTTATTGGAGAGGCAGAAAGTGCTTATTGCTCAAGCAACCCCTGGTGACCATGGAACCCTTATTTAGAAAGCCTGTACTATACATACACGCATATTTTTATTTCCATGAATGGTAAGCTGTGGGTGTACCAGTCTGCCTCTAAAACTGGCCATAGATGAATCAAAATTCACCCGGTTCAGCAGGAATCAGATAAATTTTGTTCCCTCTATGGACAGGCTGACTGTACTGAAGTCGATCCATGGACTGCCTGTCTGTTTTTTGTTTTTTTTTGCCTGATCACTGCCGGCAGCTATAACGGGGCAGCAATGATCTTTGTATTCTGCTGGTGGAGAAGGCTTCATGCTCTCCCTGCCGGCAGAACACAATAGCGATGTCGGAGGGATTCCTCCATCAACACTGATTGTGTTGATGGGAAACTGATCTATTCTCTTTCCTTCAACCCATGGCTGAAGGAAATAAAATTGCATTATGTATGACCAGCCCCTGAGCTAAAGTCCCTACCAATTAGTTGTTTGAATAGCTCTGGGAAGCTCCTAATTACTGTGATTTGGAGCTACTGTACTATCACAAGCTGGCTGTACACCAGTAGACTATTGTTCAACCGTTCTGCACTGGTGCCTCCCAGTCATTTAAGAGGTTTCAGATGCCGGGAGGTGGGGCAGCTTTTATGATCATGTGACCACTATGATTGGTTGGCAAAGTAATCACATGATCGGAAAGCTCGCAAGAGCTCGCAAGAAGCAATCAGAAGCTTTCTGTTAGCTGCCAGTAACTGTGCCAAAAGCACGCGAACGCTATCGCCAACAGTACGCAAATATGCAGCCACTCAGCAGCAAGGCCCACCCGCCGAGAGGCCACATATTTGCGTACTTTTGGCACCTAGTGGTTAAATGACTGTATAGAAATTCAGAAAAAATCCTTTCTCTGAACATTCCAATTGGTCATCATTGAGTCAACTAATTTCAAAAGCCCTTAAAATGTCACCTAGACCCGCTATTTGGACAGAGTCCCAAACATATTGCACAGGATTCTTTTGTACCCAGAGCATTACATTGGGGTTGATTTACTAAAACTGGAGAGTGCAAAATCTGGTGCAGCTGTGCATGGTAGCCAATCAGCTTCTAAGTTCAGCTTATGCAATTAAGCTTTGCCAAAAAACCTGGAAGCTTGCCCGCTTTTAAATTCTCCAGTTTTAGTATATTAACCTCCCTGTCGGTGATCCCGAGTCTGGCTCGCGCTTGGATTTTAGTTCCACGAGCGGTAACCCCGAGCCAGACTCGGGATCGCATCGCTGAATACAGGGAGGACACAGGGAGAGGTTACTTACCTTGTCCCCTGGATCCAGCGATGTCCTCCGCGCTGTGTGATCGAGCTGTCCTCCACTCGATTCACACCGTGCCCGAACGCCACCGAGCTCCATTCCCTGCGACGTTACGACACATGGGAGCAGAGATCGGCGCCAAATTCAAAAAAGTTAAAACACACAAAACACACACAGTACTGTAATCTTATAGATTACAGTACTGTATAAAAAAAATACACACCCCCTTTGTCCCTAGTGGTCTGTCCAGTGCCCTGCATGCACTTTTATATTATAAATATAGTTTTTTCTGCCTGAAATTTGGAGATTGTCCATAGCAACCAGAAAGTGTCCCTTTTTCAGTGTTTTAGGATTTGATTACATTATTGAATAATTTTTTTTATTATTTATTATATTATAAACTTTATCATACCCGGGATGTCTGCTAGACTCTGGTTTGAACAGATTTAAGAGAGTTATTCCTAAGAATTACAGGACTACAGTATAAAACGCCAAATTTCCATGCAAAATAATTGTACCGCTTTCAGTACCTAAAACCAGACTGAATCATACCGCCAGGGAGGTTAACTCCAAAATGACAATTTTTCATGCAAAAAAAAAAAAAACACATTCAAAGTTAGAATTTTGTTGATTTGGAAAAAAATTCCATCCTGCTCTTAATTTTCTCATCGCTACTGTTGAAACTGATAATTCATTTGACCCCAATAGCCAAAATTTTTTATTAAAAATTGAAAAACTATAATGTTTACACAAAATTGTAGTGATGGCCATCTTAACCTCCCTGGCGGTTTTCCCAAGTGTGGCTCTGGGTTAAATTTCAGTACCATTAGTGGTATCCCCTGAGCCACAGTCGGGATTGCATTGCAGGATCCTGGTGCGGTATACTTACCTTGTCATCAGGATCCTACGGTGTCCCCCCCTCCCCCCGTCCGTGGTCTCTGTCCTCAGCCTAATGCCTCTTTGTGCCAAGCTCAGTTTCCCTGCGAGCGTCGCGACGCACGGGGGTGGAGCCCGGCGCCAAATAAAAAAAAATAGAAAATTCATAATGCATACAGCACACTGTAATCTTACAGATTACATTACTGTATGAAATTATTCCACATCCCTTTTGTGCCTAGTGCTTTGTCCAGTGCCCTGCATGCACTTTTATATTATATATACTGTTCTTTCTTCCTGGAAACTGGAGATTGTCCATAGCAACCAAAAAGTGTCCCTTTACCTCAAAAGTGGTTTTAAACCAGCTAGAAAACAGCGATAGTAAATTAGAATCACTCGCAGAATTGAGTGATAGTGAATCCTGGGGACATTCATTTTATTATTATTATTTTTTATAATTATTTTTTATAGTATAATTTATGATTTTGTGTTTCAAACTTTATCATACTCGGGATATCAACTAGACTCTTGTTTGGACAGATTTAAGTGTGTTGTACGGCTTTGAGACACAAAAACCCGACATAATCATACCGCCAGGGAGGTTACAAAAGCAGCTCTTTATGCTACCTAAACTAAACTCCTGATTGGCCGGGTACTGAGCAGGGAGACCCCCACTGATTGGTCAATGGCAGACCTACTACCAATTCCCACTATTTCAAATTAGAAAATGTATTTTAAGGAAACCTGTGCTGACAGAGATTTGGAGCTCTTTCTGCTCTCTGAAACTGCAAATTGCCTGTCCATCATGTTGATCCTCTGACTTTAGTACTTTAGAAGTGTTTGACCCAGAATAAATGTGCATCTTATGCCACGTACACACAACCAGACTTTCCGACAGACTAGGTCCGATGGGATCAGTCCGTCGGAAACTCCGATCGTGTGTGGGCTAGTCCGACCGCTTTTTATTTTTAAAAAAATCAGACTGACCTAGAAATAGAACATGTTTCAAATCTATCCGACAGACTCAAGTCCGACGGACTAAAAATCGGGAAAACGTTCGTCTGTGTGCTGGTCCGACAGACCAAATACGACGCAAGGGAAGCTATTTGCTACTGGCTATTGAACTTCCTTGATTAGTCTCGTTTACGTCATTGCGTTCAAAACGAAAGGACTTTCGAACGGACTTAGTCCAGTCATGTGGGGCCAAGTCCGTTCATTCGGAAAGTTCTTCGGACCTCCGCCGAAAGTCCGTCGGGAAGACCGTTGGACCTAGTCTGTCAAAAAGTCTGGCCGTGTGTACGCGGCATTAGCAAAACAGAAGCCTTGATCTTGCTTGTTTAAGGTCCGTGACTCCCAAAGTATCAAAGCCATTGGATCAGAATAATAGCCAGGGGACTAGTATTTTCAGAAAGCTTTATAGTTCTACTTCTCTCAGCACAAGTTTCTAATAAAAATGATTTGTTATAGTAAACAGGAGTCTATGAGAAGATGATCCATAATGTGCTGTATAATGCATGTGCACAGTGGGGTTGATTTACTAAAGGCAAATAGACTGTGCACGTGATTGGATACTCTTTGCAAAGTGAAGCTTTACCTCATTTACTAAGCTCTGGAGCAACTGTACTTGCAGAAAGTCTATTTACCTTTAGTAAATCCACACCTCCCAACTTTTTGAGATGGGAGCGAGTGACACCTATTAGCAAACCTATGTAGTCATAGGACACACTCCCTGCCACACCCCCTTAAAGGAGAATTGTACAAAAAAAAGATTTTTTTAAACCTGTAAGTGCTTTTTTAACTACTACTATTCCTTTATATTGGCTTTTGGAATTTACAAATGCAGCAATTTAGAAATTGGTTGAAAGGTTTAGCACTGTAAACACTTGCTGATAGATAAGAAGTGCATTTTATATACAACTATATAGATCAGACCAAAATGAGGGACGGATGAGGAGGAAAGAGGGACAGAGGGACATTGTTCCAAATCAGGGACAGTCCCTCCAAATCAGGGACAGTTGGGAGCTATGAGTAAATCAACCCCTATGAGAAGATGGGGGGTTATTTACGAAAAGGCAAATCCACCTTGCACTAGAAGTGCAAAATGCACTTGAAATTGCTCTGAAAGCACACTTGGAAGTGCAGTCACTTTAGATCCCAGAGGGACATGCAAGGAAAATAAAAAACAGCATTTTAGCTTGCACGTGATTGGATGATAAAATCAGCAGAGCTTCCCCTCATTTCAGATCTACCCCTTAGATTTACAGCGACTGCACTTCCAAGTACACTTTCAGTGCAATTTCAAGTGCATTTTGCACTTGTAGTTTGCACTTGTAGTGCAAAGTAGATTTGCCTTTCGTAAATAACCCCTCATGGTCTATATTGTATACAATGCATGTGCACGGTGGGGTTGATTTACTAAAGGAAAGTAGACTTTGCACCCTGCAAGTGCAGTTGCTCCAGAGCTTAGTAAGTGAGGTAAAGCTACACTATACAAAGAATATCCAATCACGTGCAAGAAAAGAAGAAAAACAGCATTTTCGCTTGCATGAGATTGCATTCTGGAAGTCATCAGAACTTTTCCTCATTTACTAAGCTCTGGAGCAATTAAACTTTGCAAAAGTGTGAAGGGGGAGATTCAGGGGTGGACTGATAACTCATGGGGCCCCTGGGCAATAGGAGATGATGGGGCCTCCAGGCAATAGGAGATTATGGGGCCCCCAGGCAATAGGAGATTATGGGGCCCCCAGGCAATAGGAGATTATGGGGCCACACAGTATACACACACACACACATACAGCATACACACACACACCGACACACAATATACACACAGTATACACACACATATAACCCTGATGGGACCCCTTAGTGGCATGGGGCCCTCGGACAGTGCCCAAGAGCCTGAATGGTCAGTCCGCCCCTGGGGAGATTTACTAAAAACATGCATTGCAAAATCTGGTGCAGCTCTGCCTAGCAACAAATCAGTTTCCAGGTTTTATTGCCAAAGCTTAATTGAACAAACTGAATTTAGAAGCTGATTGGCTCCCATGCACAGCTGCACCAGACTCTGAGTGCACACAGTGTTAGTAAATTATGGTTACAGTCTTTTTTCCTTTAGCAAATCAACTCCAATCAAGTTAAATTATGGTGAAGAGCTTTGTCCACGGTCGCAAAGATCCGTCCTGCTGTTCAAAGATAAATCTTTCCACATAACATCTGAATATCCTAAGTACATGCCAAAGTGAATTCCATGCTCTAACTACCAGATGTCAACAAATCAAATGTTTTCCATTAAAGTCTTAATGTAATCCAACCAAAAAAAATATATATATATATTATGCATCCAAAAACACCTAAAAAGTTCTGTAAGTTTGTTAATTTTTTTGGTCTTGAATCAATTATCCCACCCTTCCCCCCTCTTAGCATTGCACAGCATTCCGAGATAGGAATGTGTGGCCAAACATATTATATTTACTTGACTCCCATCTGCACAGCAAGGAAGACAAGAGTTACAATACGCTTTGTGTTATGGGGAAAAAAAAATAAAAAATACCCGCAACTTGCAGAAACTTGTCCAAAAACTTTGCAGATCACGAACAAACTTTCAGTAAAAATGCACAGCCTGCCAGATCTCTTTCTCAAATATTATTCTCACTATCCATATTATCTGAGGTTAAACTAAAACAATTTTGAACAAAATATATATATATCTAAAGGATGGGATCATGTTATCGGCCCACCCAGGACAACATGCCCCACTTTTAAGTACACAATGGGGTTTATTTACTAAAGCTGGAAAGTGAAAATTCAGGCTCACTTCTGCATAGAAACCAATGAACTTCCAGGTTTTATTACCAAAGCTCAATTGAACAAGATGGGATAGAACCTCATTGGTTTCTATGCAGAATTGAGTCTGATTTTGCACTTTCCAGCTTTAGTAAATAAACCCCATTGTGTACTTAAAAGTGGGGTATGCCTGTTTGTAGGTTCAACGGTGAAGCGTCTACAATTCTTTCTAACTCCGATCTACGTATCAATTAGCCTGGCAGAAACTGGCCAAATTTCGATCCATCTATGAGCAGGCTGATTGTACTGAAGTTGATCTATCGATTGATATCAGTACAACCAGCCCCTTGTTGGTTTTTTTTTTTTGCCTGATCTCTGCCGCCAGCTATAGCCGGGCAGCAGTGATCATTGTATTCTGCTGGTGGGGAAGGTTGCCCATGCTCCCTGCCAGCAGAACACAAATAAACTTTGGGGGGGGGGGGGATTCAATAAATTTTATTTTCTTCAACCTGAGGTTGAAGGAAAGAAAACTGCAAAGTGTATGGCTTGCCCAAGTGTTCGGGGGACCCCCTGGGCATAAGTCGCCCACCAGTTATGGAAATTCTGAAAACAAAAATCCTTCCTCCATCCTCCATTCTGCTCCTTCTAATTCTCTCATCACTACGGTTGAAATTGATCATCAATTTGACCCCAAAAGCTTTGCATTGGGTTTGATTTACTAAAACTGGAGAGTGAAAAATCTGGTGCAGTTGTGCGTGGTAGCCAATCCGCTTCTAACTTCAGTTTGTTCAATTAAACTTTGCCAAGAAAAAAAAAATGGAAGCTGATTGGTTACTATGCAGAGCTGCACCGATTTTTCTCTTGCAGTTTTGTAGTTTTAGTAAATCAACCCCTGTGCACTTTGCAATGTGCAGTTGCTCCAGAGCTTAGTAAATGAGCAGAAGCTCTGCTGACTTCCATCCTCCACCTATCAAATCATACTTACTGTCACTGTGCAGCTTGTTTTGCACAGAGTGGCCCCGATCCTCGACTTCTGGGGTCCCCCGGCGGCGCTGGTAGCTCCTCCTCTTATCAGATAACCCCCTAGTAGAGGCGCTCTCCCGGGGTGGTTACCTTGCGGGAGCATTCCTGAGTCCAGCATTTGCGTCAATAGACATGAATGCTGGCCCCGCCCCCCTCAGCACCCGTGTCATTGGATTTGATTGACAGCAGCGGGAGCCAATGGCTGCACTGCTATCAATCTATCCAATGAAGAGCCCAGACAAGGGGCAGAGAGGGAGAGCGCATCTCCGTCGAGTGAATTCCAGGGCTTGGGTAAGTGAAACGGGGGGCTGGGGGGCCGGGGACCACCAGAAGTTTTTTTCACCTTAATGCATAGGATACATTAAGGCGAAAAAACACGAGGAGGGTTTACAACCCCTTTAATGTACACGGGACGTTTTACAACTTCTCCTGAACGATTTAACTTAACAATTTAAAAACTTCATCAATTTGACCCCAATAGAATTACATTGGGGTTTGATTTACTAAAACTGGAGAGTGCAAAATCTAGTGCAGCTGTGCGTGGTAGCCAATCAGCTTCCAACTTCAGCTTGTTCAATTAAACTTTGACAAAAACAAACAAACTGGAATTTGATTGGTTAATATGCAGAGCTATGCAGGACTCGCCCCCCCACTTAACAGTTTAAAAACGTCAGTTTAGAAAACTTTTTTTCCCCAAATAGTCAAAAATAAAAAATGGCTGTAAATGAAATGCTGAGTTACTGAGTTACCACGTTTACAAGCTGTTACAGGCGTCAGGCATTTTTTTTTTTCTTTCCAAAAAATACTTAACTGCCTAGAAACGACTATAAAGGACCCCTGTGTACATGTACTGATACGATACATAGAGCAGAGTTCAGGGGCAGCTAAAAAAAAATGCCCAACTGCTCCTAAACATCCGTCTGCGTACATGAAGCCTTACTGTACTGTCTACCCTTATGCTGTAAAGCGCTGTGCAAACTGTTGGCGCTGTATAAATCCTGTATAGTAATAAAAATAAAAATCATCCAATCATGTGCAAGCAAAAATACTTTTTTTTTTTTCCTTGCATGTGATCGGGTATTATTTGCAAAGTGAACCTTTAGGCTCCATGCACACTGGACGTAAAAATAATGTTATAAAAACGCCAGTAGCTTTGAGTCTTTCAGCATTTTTTAACGTTTTTGCAATAGCGTTTATTAGCGTTTTTCCACGTTTTTTTTAACGGATCAAAAATGTAAAATAAAAAAACGCTGGTAAGACGTGTTTTTTTGCGTTTATC